>NC_066619.1:258787479-258822976 GCF_025201925.1 Gopherus flavomarginatus | reverse complement strand
GGGCTTAAGTACACAATATATGGTTTGAAATGAAAGCCCTTCAAAGATCAGTACTTGGAGCTGTTTTACTTGTAGGAGGCCAGGATTTCAACATAGGTGTTTGGGTTAAACTGATTTCAAAACTCTGAGTGAAACTCAAAGGGATGCAGACATCTGAGTACCAAAAACCAAAGAAAATTACCATCCTTCCCCTCCACTCTTCTTTCGTCCAAGCCCATTTACCTTATCCCTCTATATTATATTGCTGCTGCTGGGAGCAGACAAACCGGTTCCTCACCCCCCAAAACTTTTTGTTGTTCAGTTGCATCCACATCTGTATGACAGCCTTGTTTAAAGAAAAAAATTAGAATTGTCTTTATTGAAGGGTAAGCATGGAATCAGTGAAGGGATTCATGATCCCAGGATCAAAGGTCTTCTAAGTTCACAAGCACATTTTAAAAATCAACATGATAGGGCATGTGTTTCATTATGGCATTTACAATATAATAGGAAGTAAGCTGTGTGATAAACCTAGAGCTTGGCTACACTTGCAGGTGTGCAGCGCTGGGAGTTACAGCTGTCTTCGTACAGCTGTTTAGGGAAAGCGCTGCAGTGTGGCCACACTGACAGCTACCAGCACTGCAGTGTGGCCACATTTGCAGCATTTGCAGCGCTGTTGGGAGTGGTGCATTGTGGGCAGCTATCCCACAGAGCACCTCGTCCCATTTTGGCGCCGTGGGTTGTGGGAAGGGGACGGAAGGGTGCAGGTCATTCCGCTTCCTGTCCCAACGCCCCGTGGTGCATCGCTTCACATCCCAGCAGTCACTGTTTTTCCGTCCACGTTTGGCGCCATTGTGACTCTCCCAACGGTTTCTGTGCAGCATGATTTCTGTGGGAAATGGAGCCCGAGCTGCTGAGGACTTTGCTGATGAGTGTTGCCAGCACATCACGTTTGGCAGTGGAGCTATTCCTTCAGCTCCAAAGTGACAGTGAGGAGTCCGACGATGAGATCGAGTCGCCTGATGCATATGACACTAAATTGCTTGTGGCAGTCACGGAAATGCTCAGCACCGTGGAACACCGCTTTTGGGCTCGGGAAACAAGCACTGAGTGGTGGGATCACATCGTCATGGAAGTCTGGGATGACGAGCAGTGGCTGCAGAACTTTTGGATGAGAAAAGCCAGTTTCATGGGACTGTGTGCTGAGCTCGCCCCCACCCTGCGGCGCAAGGACACGAGATTGAGAGCTGCCCTGCCAGTGGAGAAGCGGGTGGCTATTGCAATCTGGAAGCTGGCAACTCCAGACAGCTACCAATCAGTCGCGAACCAGTTTGGAGTGGGAAAGTCTACCGTTGGAATCGTGTTGATGCAAGTTTGCAGGGCCATTAATCGCATCCTGCTAAGAAGAACCGTGACTCTGGGGAACGTGCAGGACATTCTGGATGGCTTTGCACAAATGGGTTTCCCTAACTGTGGAGGGGCGATAGATGGGACGCATATTCCTATTCTGGCACCACCCCACATTAATCGGAAGGGGTATTTCTCTGTGATTCTCCAGGCACTTGTGGATCACCGTGGGCATTTCATTGACATTTACACAGGCTGGCCTGGAAAGGTGCATGATGCACGCATCTGTTTAGGAAGCTGCAGGCTGGGACTTTTTTCCCAGACCGGAAGATCACAGTAGGGGACGTCGAAATGCCCATTGTGATCCTTGGAGACCCCACTTACCTGTTAATGCCTTGGCTCATGAAACCGTATACAGGAAGCTTGACAGGAGCAAGGACCGGTTCAACTACAGGCTGAGCCGGTGCCAAATGACTGTGGAGTGTGCTTTTGGCCGTTTAAAAGGATGCTGGAGATCTCTTTATGGGAAGCTAGACTTAGGGGAAAGCAGCATCCCTGCGGTTATATCCGCGTGCTGTACCCTCCATAATATTTGTGATGGGGAGGGTGAAATATTCAGTCAGGAATGGACCTCCGAGGTTCAACGCCTGGAGGCTGAATTTGCAGAGCCAGAGAGCAGGGCTATTAGAGAGGCCCAGCACAGGGCTACAAGGATTAGGGATGCCTTGAGGGAGGAGTTTGAGGCTGAAAACCAACAGTAATGTTTGGTGCCTTGCACGGGAGTGAAGTGCAGTGGTAACAGTGATTTGCAGTGCCTGTTTTTTTCCAGGGCTACGGTATCTTTCACTTTCTGCAATAAAAAAAACTGTTTTAAAAGCCAAGAATTCATTTATTGAAAAGAAAATAACTAAAAGGGCAGGGGGGTGGGGTGGTGAACTGTACAGTCAGAGGTTTGAATATGTCCTGCCTGGAGTGCTGCGCAATGACTGCTGCACTTCAGGATGAAAATGCTGCATGGTGATGGGTGTTCAGTGCAGATGGTAAGGGTCGTAGTTCTCAGAGCTGGTAGGTGAACGTACAGGTGTTGGGGCAGCTGGTGGTGGTAAGAACCTGGATGCTGGAGAAGGGGGGTTTTGAGCTGACATTGGGGCACAAGGGAAAGAGCTTTGGGACTGGGGGGCGGGGCAGCGCGGTAGTGCTCTGCCTGCATGGCTACGAGTGGCTGGATACAGTCCGTTTAGCGCGCCAGGATGCTTATCAGCTGCTTCGTGCTTTTCTTCTTAGCCACTGCCTTTCTCCTGCTTTCTCTTTCCCTCCACTGCTGCATTTTTTCCCTCCATTCCTGCAGTTTTTTACTCTCTCTGGCAGACTGATTCATAACTGCTTTCACCATATCTTCCTTGCTTTTCCGTGGCTTCTTCCTCAAGTTTTGTAGCCTCTCAGCAGTCTCTGATACGGCCAGTCGAGAATTCAAGGACACTGTTATTAGAAAGACAAAAACTGAAACATTTAACAGAGAGGCAGCATTGTGTATAATCACAGTGAAGGAGTTTACAGTCTCATTTTAGCATATTTTCCACATACCAAACAGAGCACACAGAACCCATAGCAGCGAAGAAATGGTGAGTAAGGGGGAATGAGTGCAGGAGTTAATTAATCCTGGAAGATATCTCACTGCTGCGGGTCACCTGGGAAGGAGGACTGTTTGGTTCAGGGCTGTACTGGGGTTTCTGTGCGTTGGGGAAAGCAAACAGCTGCAGGGGGACCTACACTGAACACTATCCCAACATTTTCCACAAGAGTTTATCCTGGAAGATATCTCACTGCTGCGGGTCACGTGGGAAGGGGGACTGATTGGTTCAGGGCTGTACTGGGGTTTCTGTGCATTGGGGAAAGCAAACAGCTGCAGGGGGACCTACACTGAACACTATCCCAACATTTTCCACAAGAGTTTATCCTGGAAGATATCTCGCTGCAGCGGGTCACCTGGGAAGCAAGGGAGGGTCTTCTGCAGTAATGCGGATTCTGCCCTGGCCCCTATGCAGCTTGCCTGTGTGCAGCAATGGTCCCCCCACCCCTTGCGGCACAGTGGCGCGGACACGTTAGCCTGACTGGGACAAGGACCACAGTGGCTCTCCCTATAAACTTGCACAAGCGCATTGCCCACGCTCTGGCAGAAACTTTTGAAGAGATTACTGAGGCCGATTACTGCGACGTGATAGACCACATCAATGGGCTATTCCACATTTAGGCATGCATGCAGGCAGCCATAACCCCCCCCTCCTCTCCCGAAACATTTCCATCCTGAAAATAAAAGCTGCTTACCGAGAACCTGCTCCTCTGCTTCTTCTTCACCAACAAGTTCCAGCTGCTGCGACTGGCTACCTTCCTCCTGGCTTGAGAAGAGTTCCTGGCTGCATGCCTCCTGGTACTCCGGGGTGTCTCCCCCCACCCCAGTACCCTCACTCTCGGTTTCCTCCCCCCCCTCCACCTCCTCCTCTCCTCGCTCTGAACTGTCCATCGTGGTCGTCGGATTGGCAGTGGGGTCACCCCCAAGTATCGCGTCCAGCTCCTTGTAAAAACGGCAGGTCATGGGGGCAGCACCTGAGCGTCGGTTTCCCTCATGGGCTTTGCAATAGGCACTGCGCAGCTCCTTTACTTTAACCCTGCACTGCACTGCATCCCGGTCATGGCCCTTGAGATCTGCCCATAGGTATAGTAATTCCTACGGCTGGAGCGCAGCTGTGACTGCACAGCTTCCTCTCCCCAAACACTGATAAGGTCCATTAACTCACCATTGCTCCATGCTGGGGCTCGTTTGGCACGTGGAGGCATGGTCACCTGGAAGATTCACTGATTGATTGCACTCCACACCTGGCTGAGCAAATAGGAAGGGGATTTTTAAAATTCCCGGGGCATTTAAAGGGCAGGTCACCTGAGGCCAGGGCTGTAGAGTGCGAACTGATGAGCAGAGTGGCTGAACAGGCATTCTGGGATACCTCTGAATACCTTGGAGGCCAATTACAGCGCTTTTGGTGGCCACACTTGTGAAGCAGCGCTGCATCACCAGCGCTGCAATCCTTATACCCGAGGCAGAGCAGGAGTACAACCAGCGCTGTAGCCAGGGAGATGCATCACTGTATGTGCCTTGCAAGTGTGGACGGTGAGTAAGTTGCAGCGCTGGTGGTGGGTTTACAGCACTGCAACTCTCCAGTGTAGCCAAGCCCTTAGATCCTTATGACTGTGCTTCAGGCAAATTTAATTACTGCTGAGATTTCAACTCAGACTTCAGCCAGCAAGTAAATGCATTCCTGAATATGCAAAAGTGCCATAATGATGATAAATCATAGACCAAAATAAAGAAATGTTGCCAAGATGGATTCCCCTGCAGTTTACATGACAAGAATACTTCAAGGTAGAAATTTTATACTTAGGTGACAAGCACTTTCTTTCTTCTTAGCTATTTATTCAAACAAACAAACAAAACCCCACACTTAGTTGGCTGAATCCTTCTTGGACTCCTACAGGGCCTGACCACCCACTGTTGGAATGGAAGTCAATGGGAGGTTCTCAGTAACTCTGAAAATGAAGCCTCTGGCATTCTATGAAGCAGAATGCTGCAAGTCTCCTATGAGTTACCCTGAAATCATACATGACAGTACTCAACATCTTACATGATCTGGTTGACTTGAATGGCAAGGGGGGCAGAATGTTAATCATGTGAGTAAAGCAAGCAGGAACAGGGTCCCTACATCTAGCCATTTGTCCAAAAAAAAAAAATTAAAAACCTTTCATTGAAGTTTATGTGAAGGAAGTCAAAGACTGAGATTTGTACTTTTGTTGTTAACCATTTCATTCATCACTTGTACATATACATTTTTAATCTCTCCTGGAAACTCAAGTGGATTACACTAGCGAAAACATTTATTTTAAGAGAGGACTTTAAGAACATTTTATTACAATTCACATAATGATTGTGTAATTATTATTTAATTTTTGTGCTTTGTCATAGCAGTGGAAGATTACCACTTCCCCCAGAATATTCAGTCATTGGGATGAGAGCTAAGAAAAGGGAAAAGCTTTTTTTTTTCTTTCTTTTTTTTTTTTAATTAAGCTGATGCCCAGAATTTTACTCTGTATTACGATAGTAACATTAATGAAGTAATTCTAAGTCAGCTACTTAGCCCATGTTTATTTGTAGGCTGTACCTACTAGTGTATAAAGATAATCTTGTTCCATTTGAGGTTGACTTAGATAATGAAAAAACTGATTTGAACATGCATATATAGCTCAATTTTAGTTTGCTGCTGCTGCTGGGGGCCATAGTATCCCATATTTGAAATTCTACTGAGTAATCATGCAAAGGTCTGAGAGTCTCAAGAGTCTGGTGAATTTGAAGCAACAGGGATATCCATCTGTAGTGAGGTGGCCTAGCTCCCAGCTGCCCCAGAGAGGGATGAACCCCTCCTGATGCCAAAGTGGGTGGAGCCACTGGAGCCTGCACCCGACCCCCTCAGGTCAAGGTGCAGGACAGGAAGTATAAAAGCCCAACCCCAGGGCTTAGAAGCTGCCTGGCTGCTGGAGAGGCTGGATGTTGGTGCCCTAGCTCCTACTGCCTGTGGCCACCCTGAGGACTGGCCCTACCTGTTGTGGCTGGATGCTGACCAGATGCCAGAGAAGCCAGTAATCCTTCTGGTGAGAAGGGACCCAGAGGAGCTGCCCAGCTTACTGCTCGTGGAGTACCCTGAGGAGCCCATGGTGCTTGATGCTGTGGAGGATGCTGATCAAACCCAGGTACTGATAGAGGGGGATTTCAGAAGTAGCCTGAGGGCAGCTGACTCTAGTTGGGCTGTGGCACACCCAGAGTGTTGTGGCCAGGATCCCCACTGACACAACAGCAGGTTGCCTGCTGCTGTCAGGGCCCTGGGCTGGGATGCAGTGGAGTTGGGAGGGCCTGTGTCCTCCCTGCCACCCCACTCATGGGTGGCAGTCTCCCTGATGCTCAGGACCAGGAGCCTGGGCTTTGTTCTTGAACTGTTTGTTTGCTGCCCTGCCCTGACCTAGAGCCTGGGCTTATTACTGAACTCTGTGCTCAGCCCCTGCCTGAGGGTCTGAGCCCTGAACTGTTTCCTGCCCCACCAGGCTAACTTGCTGACTCACCGGACTTGCATAGTGAGGGAGCCTGGCTCCCTGCTGCCCCAGAATGGCACACATCTCCTACACCATTGTTTCTTTTCTTTCTAGTAAGAATTTCAGTCAGTCAGAGGAGAAAAAAATTAAAAATGACCAGTCACATATCACCAACAGCAAATACTTGAATGGTACAGTTTCTGAATTACACATAGTTTTAAAATTCATTTAAATTGAGCAAGTAAATTGCCTAAGGGGGTCCCCACAAAGACACTTTACAAGTTAAGGATCATTTATGGCAGGGGTGGGCAAACTACAGGCTGGGGGCCGCATCTAGCCCTCCAGACATTTTAATCCAGCCCTTGAGCTCCCGATGGGGAGCGGGGTCCAGGGCTTGCCTTGTTCTGCGTGGCTCCTAGAAGCGGCAGCATGTCCTCTCTCTCCCCTCCTCCTATGTGTAGGGGAAGCCAGGAGGCTCCACACACTTCCCCCACCCCAAGTCCCACCAATGGGAGCTGCAGGGGTGGTGCCTGTGGATGGGGCAGCGTGTAGAGCTGCCTGGCTGCACCTCCATATAGGAGCCAGAGGGGGGACATGCCACTGCTTCTGGGAGCTGCTTGAGGTAAGTGCTGCCTGGAACCTGTACCCCTACCCCCTGCCCCACCCCAGATCCCCCTCCTTCCCTCTGAACCCCTTGATCCCAGCCTGGAGCACCCTCCTGCACCTTCAACCCCTCATCCCCAGCCTCACCCTAGAGCCCTCACCCCCAGCCAGAGCCCTCACCCGCTCCCACACCCCAGTCCCCAATTTTGTGAGCATTCATGGCCTGCCATAAAATTTCCATACCCAGATGTGGCCCTCAGGCCAAAAAGTTTGCCTACCTCTGATTTATGCCATAATGGCCACAACTTTTTTAAACAAACATATGTGAATGTAAGCAAACAAAGGAGGGACATGAACATAGGCTTGTGGCAAAATGTGGTTGCAGCTAATCAGCCTGAGCATGAACCACTCCTTTGTCCTGATTGACAGACCCCAAAGTCAAAATGGGTACCTGGCTAGAGATACCATCAAGCCCACCCAGCCCTAGATGTGGCTTTCACCAAGCCACACTTCACTCTCACCAAAGAGAGTTAGAGCCGCTGCTGGAACAGACTCCAGGAAGTCTCAGCCTGTGAGCCTTTCATTCCAAGCACACACAGATTCCACAGTTGTGGGAAATACATACGCCACTCTACTTGCCATGCCTGTGCAAACAGATGAACAGATTTACCCAGCTGCTGCTGCAAAGACTACATTCACCCCTAAAGTTGTGACATGATGTTGAGGAAGATCCTCAACCTAAACATAATTCTGGCTTAGCTTGAAGAGTAAAGGAAACAATAGTTAGCATCACAACAACAAAGAGCAATTATACACCAATAAAATTTTCTGAGGATGAGAAACAACTGCTTGGCCTAATCCCTGGCCACCATTGCACAGGCAGATGTAAAAGAAAAAACTTTCTGCAGTAGAAGAGTCTGAATGACGTTTGTTCCCTTCCTGAGCCCAGCCTAAGTGTGTGCACAAGGGTGCAGCTCCCTCCCTCCCTTGTGACCAATAAAGAGGGCTCTTCAGAGCTAGATTGTGTGATTGGAGTGGATGGCAGCTCTCCAAGAAAAGCCCTAGCAAACCCAGTCCAACCACTGCCCCACCAGCATGTGAGTCTGTGTCAAGGGCAGGGGGGGTTAATGAGAGAATGAATGAGCTGAAAGAGTTATGAATACCAAAAACATAAGCAGGTTAACAGAGGGTTTGCAAACCAAAACAGGAAAAAACCCACCACATTTTTGTCTGACAAGCATTATTTGATTAACTCTCCTTTGAAAGCACTTTTCCACTTCCTCTGCATTTAGAAGTACAAGAATGCCCAGCTAAAGCACATTGCACACTCACCAGGAAAAACATTTTGCCATCACCTTTGGGCTGGCTTTTACCCTAAACTTGGCTTGCTTTCCTAGAGTTAGTTTTTATTTTTAAAAGTTATTGGGCTTTAAATGTTTGATATGCAGCTTTGTAACTTGAATATGGAAACTTTGTAAAAATTTTGTGTTGCTGTAGCCATGTCGGTCCCAGGATATAAGAAAGACAAGGTGGGTAAGGTAATATTTTATTAGACCAACTTTTGTTGGGGAGAGAGAGAAGCCTTCCAGCCACATCAAGCTCTTCTTCAGGTCTGGGAAAGAAACTCTGTCACACCAAAGCACAAGGTCGAACCAATTGCTATTTATGTTAAACTTCTGCACAGACGTTACTGCACACTGTAACTTGTTGGAGGGGCAGGGCTTAGAGGAAGGTTGCACTTTCTGAAGCACCTGTTACTAGACATTGAGAGAGATTCTGTATAGCGATTCCTATGTTCCCATCATAGACCTTGAGCGTCTCCATCTGTCTGAAAATAAAATGTAATAGCTTTGATTCTTTTAATGGAAAAAGAATCACCCAAAGAAACAGTGTTGAAAAAGCCTATGAATTATGGAACGTCTTCAAAACACATTCATGATACAGCAAAAGGTCTTAATGAGTACATCCATTTATGCAAAAGGCTGCTAAGTCATCTACCACTGCATCCACATGCTGCATCTATAAACACCGTGTGACACTGCACCCTATGTTCTTCATAGTGATATTATGGTATGATTATGGCAGAATTATGATGCGTTTTGTACAAGATGTGGCATGTGAGGTGTCATCGTAAGAGTTATTTACTGAATAGGATTATCTTAGTCATACGCATGTATCACTTTTGTATCTGGAATCAATATTGACTATGTATCTGTATTTCACATGTAGTCACACCTGGGTGATACCCACTAGGCAAGATGCTTCCAGTCTAAATATCTGGTTGTGAAATGCCCATTCAGGGTAATGGGAAAATAAGCTTCTCCTAAGGCCTATCCCCCACCTAGTGAGCCTTCCTGTGGACATTTTGGCCAGGCTGTAAGTAATGGCTGCTATGACTCTGCAAGGGCAGTGACCAGACCACATGTCTCTGGACTCCATTTCCCCCACAAATGGGCTGGGAACTGTTTTTTGGAACAAAGACTTCCTGCCATGTGCTAAAGCTATATAAGGCAGGGAGTGACATCATCTGTTGTTCTTCATTCCCCCACAACTCATCACCTGAGAGAAGCTCCTAAGGAAAAGGATTTGGAAGGGCCATGGGGGTGGAGGTTGTGCACTGAGAATCTGCGAGCCTGCTTGTATCAGTCAGGGTGAGAAACTGTTAATTCATATTCAGTCAGGCTAGTATTTTAGGTTTAGTTTGCAGTTTTGTTTATTTACTAGGTAATCTGCTTTGATCTGTTTGCAATCACTTAATCACTAAAAATCTCTTTGTAGCTAATAAACTTGTTTTGTGTTTTAATCTAAACCAGTGTGCCTTTGACTGAAGTGGCTCCAGGGGGATCTCAGTTTGGTTACCACAAATGTGAATATTCCTCTCCAGATTGAGGATGGAAAAGCTGATAGAGACAGAAAACTGAAGTTCATGGGCTTTTTCACTTGCTTTCAAAGGACAAATTGAAAGTCAAGAAACTAACTTTCAAATGCATTTTTAGTGATAATTTAAAAAAGAGCTTCCTGGGGACCCTCCACCCCAAAAATATTCTTAGTTCATACAGAATTTTAGAACAAGTTTAAATAAGGCAGTGCCAGGAAATAAACCCAGATTTATTGTGACTTGGTCCAATGCAATACTCTTCCCTAATTTCAAATCTCGGTTCAGTCTAAACACCCTGGTCCCCATGTGTACAGTTCCCAGAATAATGACAATATGGAAAAATGGTAGTTCATTTTTGTTGTTGTTAGTGAACCGTGCTTGTTATAGGTGCTAGACTAATAGTTTAGTTATCCACAGAACAGGATCCAATACTACAGGTATAGCACAGGCAGCGGCAGTTCAGACTTCTTCTGCTCTTCCCTGGAAACTTTGTTCTTGAAGTCTGACCAGGAGAAATCTCTGAGTAATTCATTCTCCATGTTAAATTCATTCTCCTTGTCAATTTTCTGCTCCATGCCCAGAAATATAAGTATACTCACTGCCAGGAAGAATAATCATGTTATGCTTTAAGAACTCTCAGCCACTGTTTTGTTTTAAATATCAAAAGTAATTGTGAGCATCTGGAATTTGTCTAAATGCATCTTTCAATAAAGGCTACTCAAAAGGAAGAAAGTATTACGTGTCCATGTTTGAATCAGATACTTTACTTTACTGCTGCTGTAACTTGTCTCTAAGTACTCCTATGTGTCAGTTTTGCTCACTTAGGGAATCAAAATTCACTAGTCTCCACACAGGTCCAGTAAATGACAAATACATTAAGATTGTGGGGCTTTCAGAGGCTGTAGTAATGGAGCTGGGGGGAGAGAAAGGGGCAGGGCCGTCTTTAGCCATAGGCAGAACAGGCAGCCGCCTAGCGCGCACCACTAGGTCTGGAGGCACTGCTCTGCTGGGAGCCTGGACAGACGGGAAGCATGTAAGAGCAGGGCTGCTGCGTCCTAGAGAGAGATGAATGCAGCACAGTCTGAGGGAGGGGATTGGCTGCTGGGGTCTCTGGGAAGGGATGGGGGAAGGAACTCACCTGTAGGGTGACCAGATGTCCTGATTTTTGGGTCTTTTTCTTATATAGGCTCCTATTCCCCCCCCCCCCATCCTGGTTTTTCACACTTGCTGTCTGGTCACCCTAGGTGGTGGTAATTGGTACCTATATAAGACAAAGCCCCAAATATCGGGACTGGCCCTATAAAATCAGGACATCTGGATCTGGTCGCCTTAGCTGGGAAGTGCGTCTCTCCCCCAGGCTGGCAGTGATCCATCTCATCCGGGGGGAGCTGCATAGGGCAGGATGAGCTGCTGTGGCTTCATGGGTGCCCCGTCCCTGAGATCAGATGCTGTGCTAACTTCACCATGGTCAGTTGGGCTGGCAGTGGTGCCCATTGGCATGTGATCGGACCTGAGTGTTTGCTGCTGCTGTTGCCACTCTGCACCCCAAGAGGTGGATTTTGGGGTCCTGCACTTTTCCACCTATCTCCTCCTGTACTGCAGCTGTTGGACCAGCAGGCTGGGGGGTGAGCCAAGCATGAAAGCAGTACTGTGTTTCCATTTAGATTGTCATTTAACAAATTTGGTCCCCAAAAATGCTTGCTAACAATCCTGAATTCAATTTCAATATATTTTTTTTTAAAATCAATATCTTAGCCAAAAACAGAAAATTAAGTTGACAATTATTTGTGATAAGTTTGGTATGGGGAAGGGAGTGGGCCAGTTTTAATCAGACAAACAAAAAACGTTGACTGACTTTCCTATAGCCCTGTTACTGCTAAATAGAGCCCTCCAACAACTGTAATATGCTCATCTCCTTACTAATGTATAGAGAAGGTGTCAGCAACCTACGGCACACGTGCCAAAGGTGGCACGCGAGCTGATTTTTGATGGCATGCAGTGGCAGGCTGAGCGGCTGAGCCCACCACTGCTCGGGGGTTCCAGTGGCTGCCCCATTGCCACCCAGGGTCCTGGCCGCTGGCCCCACTCAGCACCCACTGCTGGCCTGGGGAACCCCAGGCTGGCAGCGGGCTGAGAAGGCCGGCGGCTGAGACCCTGGCTGAGCCACTCAACCCACTGTTGGCCTGGGGTTCCATTCACTCAGCTGGTAGCAGGCTGAGCAGTACTAAATTCAAGGAAATAGGAAAAATAAGAGCAACTAATGACAAAGTGCAAGAACCTAGAGCAGTGGTCTCCAACCTTTTTCGTCTGGCGCCCGCCAGACAAAGGACCGTGGCAGTGAACAAGCATCCGCCAAAATGCCGCCGAAATTCGGCGGCATTTCAGCGGCAACGCCTCTGGATTATGCTGCTTATCGGCAGCAAGCGGCGTCATCCAAAGGCATCGCCGCCGAAATGCTGCCGAATTTCGCTGGCGTTTCAGCAGATGCTTGTCCGCAGGCCAGTATGCAGGTGCACTGAGAGGCCCCTGCGGGCCCCATGGCACCCACAGGCACCGCGTTGGAGACCCCTGACCTAGAAAGTCTCCTGAAGCATGGCTATCATTTTGATTTAAATGGACTTGAACTGTTTGAAGAATTGAAGATTTGCCACATGCAAAATCGATGATGAACATTGTACAGTTTACTCATACCAGCAAACTTGTTGACTTATATCCTAATGTGTACCTTGCCACTCGTATTCTACTGACAATTCCTGTAACAGTAGCATTAGGAGAATGGAGTTTCTCAAAGCTAAAGCCCATTAAAAACTATCTCCGCTCTACAAGGAGTCAGGAACACTTGACTGGTCTTGCTATTCTTGCAATCGAACAAGACATCTCTTTGTCATATGGTGACATTATTCCTGATTTTGCAGCCAAAAAGCCAGAAAGATTGCTTTTAATTAAAAACAAATCCTTTTTTCAATATCTCTTCATATAAATTTCCAATAAAATGTTGACAAATTAAAAAAATTATATTTTTTGCATCATTCTGTCAAATCAGAATTTTTTCTATAGTGCTACTTCTTTAGTGCTAGTCCATCACCATTACAATGTGCTTAACTACGTTAAACTGGTTTTAATAACATGCATGTGGCAAGTTTTCCAATAGGGTAAGCTTATGTTTGTGTTGCTAAGAGCAAGACAGGCACAGGGGCACCAGTTTAATAATCCCTCCTAGAGCACCATAAATCCTAAGGACGGCCCTGGAAAGGGGGGAGAGTCCATAGAAAGTAGGCTAGAGACAAAGAAACCACATACAAAACATTCATCCATAACAGAAACTAAGTTTCAATATAGGAAAGTCTGGGGACTTCCAGTTATAGATTTCATTTCTAAAGATTCTTTTATTTTTAAAAAGGACCTTCTGTATCAGCTGTAGATTAAAGGGAATATAATAAAGGCATCACCAACCTATCCATCGTGAACCACGTACATTTAAAGGAAGGCTCATGTCATTGACTCAAAACTAATCCAAATGATGATGATGAGGGGATGCCCGTTTAGCAATTCAAAGGGAAGAAACAGTCTCAAGTCATTCTCCACCTGATGTCAAAGCATTTAGCTCCCAGTTTGTCCTCTTATTGGCCCAGTTTTGTTTAGTCTGAAAGGATTAACTAGTGTTAACAAATATGCTGCTCTTGAAGAGCTATAGCAGTGGTTCCCAAACTTTAACAACCCGTGAACCCCTTTCACAAAAATATCAAATCTTGCAAACTGCCTCCTAAAAATGATATTTCCAGGGATTTTCTCCCTTATTGAGCACAAATTATAGCAGCAGCGATCTTGGAAATAATATGGTTTTATGACAAGCTTATTACACACTAATTATTACATTATTATTTATCATGACATTATTGTTATTACATTATGAAAATGGCAACACTCTTCCAAGATTTCACTTTTATAGCTCTTATCACTTCAATTAAGTCTCCTACATGTTTCATCAAGGAGTACCAGATGTGAGACAATATGAAAGTATTTAAGAAGCCAGCTCAAATAAAGAGTTCCTCCCACAAGCGTTCGGGTCTTGAGCAGTCCAGGCAAACAAAGCATGACTATAATAAAGCTGAAACTTGTTCTTCTAAGAAGTCATGGTCTTGGGGCTCGGGCTGCCAGCCCCTGGGGTTTTTAGGGATGGTTCTGTCTGCCATTACAGAATTTTTTTCTGCGAATCCCAATACATTTCGCAAACACCCAAAGGTTCAGTTTGGGAACCACGGAACTATAGTAGTATTCACACCTTTAAAAATGGCATTTCTTCCTAACAGTTATGTAACAGTTTCACTGCTTTACTACAGTTTATTTCTCGTATTTTAGTTCATCTTCATATCGGTCAAGTTTATAAATTGTATTAGTTTTGTTTAAAGGAAATGACAACCATCTCAAATGAGAGATGCAATCCAGTAAAGCAGGCCTTATTACAATATGAAAAATCTCAGTGACTAAACACAGCTGTTGCCAAGAAATATGATAAAGCCAAACAAATAAAAGCAAAAAGTAACTTTTCTGAGTTCGTATGAGAGAGAGAAAGAAAAAGTAATAGAGGTACTGACTGGCAGAACCCTGGCGTGAACTCTTAGGGGTTCATGGGTTTTCAGCAAAAGTTGGGATTCTAAGTCCTCATTGTGCCTTTGAAAAGCTCTTCAGTTTCTATATTCAATACTCCATATTGATCTCTTGTAGAGTTGCTTAAAGTGTTATAATGATATACAGACTCCCAAGCAGAATGCAAACAAGAAAACCAAAAGGGACAACTTATTTAAGAAATACATAGTTAAAGGTTACTTAACTGCTGATCCAGCACCACTGAAGTTAGTGCAGGTTTTGCTGTTGACATCAATGGAGCAGGATCTATCTCTTGCTGCGCAGACCGTTCAGGAAATTTCTGACTATAACTCTGAAGCTAGATGGGAAGCTAGTTATCTGAGTTTACACACTATTACTCATTTGCATGTACATCTAGGCTCTTTGGAAATTGGGCCTCAGATTGATAAATCCAGCATTTAGGGTTTGCTCCTGCAAGGTACTAAGTACTCTGGTCTGGATCCAACTGAGCATTTAAGCATGTGTTTAGTTTTAAATGTGAATAGTAGCTCCAGGGAAGTCAATGGAACTATCTGCTTGTTTAAAATTAAACACGTGCTTAAATGCTTTGCTGGATCAAGGCCAGAGCACTTAGTATCTTGCTGGATTGAGCCCTTAAACCACAGAATTGAGTATCTTTCCTGACAGCAACCTGGAAAGAAGAAATCCTAAGAAGTGGATGTAAAATCTACTGTGTTGAATGCAAAAATTTTAAATGGTGAGTATAGAAAAATGATAATGGTACCGCATCCAATGGACCCATTTGTCCAGTATGATCTGATCCATCAGATACTTGTATTCATTTCCTGTTCACCCTGTACCCATCACTACTTGGAGGAAACAAGTTATGAAAACACCTTGACTATATCCTGCAAGGTTTTTCACAGGATCCAGAGCAGACTCGTGTCTGAACTGTGTTATTTGGCTCCCTGTCACTACTGCAGTTGGCCAAAAATGTCACTAGAAAATAGAAAATAATAGTATTAAAGGGCCCAGTCCTATAAGGTGTTGAGCACCTTCAACTTTCATGTGTGTTGAGGTTGCTCCTAGATGCTCAAACTTTTTATGTACAATACATTCATGGTAAAGTGAGTAGAGCTGATCAGTAAATAAAAACATAGAATCATGAAATATTTTAAAAACAATGATTTTCTGTTTTCCATTGATATTTTCAGGGAACTGTAGTAATGACAGAGAGCCAAATAGCACTGCTCAGATATTGGTCTAGTCTGGCTGCTGTAAAAGAGCTTGCAAAATGTAGTCAAGGCATTTTCATAGCTTATTTCCTCTGAACAGTGATGGTTAATAATTTATCCTTCACTACCTTGGCAATTAATGTTGATTAATCATTTCCCTCTTCATTTACACATACAAACGTGCCATTGCCAGGAAAAATCCTAGCAAGTGCCTCTGTGGTTCTCCTACGTATTTGGGAACTATGTTGTTCCCAATGTAGATAAAAGATTAATGTAACCTCCTCTCTCTAAAGTAACCTTTACAAACTGCTCTGAGCAGGAGTAGCAGGCACCACTGCAAGTGAAAGCAGCTTAACATCTGATTTCCACATGCTATTTTATTCACCAGGTACTGAAATATGGGAATTGCAGGGCAGCTAGCAACAGTAGCTGCTCCCCACTCTTCCTTTTTCACAAAGGCAAGAGACCCCTGGAAGGAAGTTTTTCCCAAATGACTTGTCATTTGAGGGAACTCCCACTGATTTTAATCAGGCAACTGAAATTAGATGTAAAAACTGTGGGGCAGATTGTCTCCTGTTTGTGAGGTCCAGTTGGCACAGAAGAGGGATATAACTCCCCGATTCTGAGGGCCAGGGTGCCCTGGCATAAGTTAGAGCACCTCTGAGGGTGCTCAAATATCCAAACTGCAATTAGACACCCATGGCCTGTCCATGCCAGCTGACTCAGGCTCATGGGGCTCAGAGGCTGTTTAATTGCAATATACATGTTCGAGCTTGGGCTGCAGCCCAATCTCTAGGACCGTCCTACCTCACAGGGTTCTAGAACTGAGGCTCCGGCTTGAGCCAGATGTCTACACCACAATTAAACAGCCCCTTTAGTCTTAACCATCTGGCATTGGTCAGCTGTGAGTGTCTAACTGCAGTGTAAACAGTTTCTAAAGGGAGCAAGTTAGAGTATGCATGGAACTGTATACCAGCTCACAGTTCCCCCTCCACCATAGGAATGCTCAGCTAGCCAGCCTCTGGCTCTTTTGCTGCATGAGTGATGATAATGAGCCTATTAAGACTTGGCCTCCAATTCAATTCTGATTTTTTTAAAGCTACATCTGGCTGAAGGCTGCTGTCGCCAGACCAGAGATTACTATGGTGTTTTTCAAAGAAATATAAATTACTTAAAGGGTTTATGACTCAATTCCTCACGCTACTGAATCTAAGTGTAAAAATACAATAAAGGAGCCAGCACATGTGAAACCAGAAATCTTTATTTTGTCTGAAATTTCCCTGCCCATCTGCTTTTGTCTTTCTTTGCGTCATGTTGAATCTAATGTAGGGGCATGATCTTGTAGAGATCCCGCACATAGTTCTTTCTACCAGGAGTCACACTGAAAGCAACTCTTGGTAGAAGGGACTACAGCCAGTAATACAAAGTTTGCTGGAGGAGAACCCTAGGGAATGGCTCCCACAAGGTGGTGAGTGCACTACGCCAACTCAGCAAAGCACAAGATCTGTGCTGAACTGGGGGCAGTGCATTCAGGACCTTGAGAGTTGAGTGCCTTATATACAGGACCGGTGCTAGGGGTTTGAGCGCCCTAGGCAGACGGCAATTTCGCCGCCCCGTGCGCTGGTCCCGTGGCTCCGGTGGAGCTGCCGCAGTGGTGCCTGCGGAGGGTCCGGTGCTCTGCGGCTCCGGTGGAGCTGCTGCAGTCATGCCTGCGGGCGGTCCACCGGAGCCGCGCAAGCAGCCGACCGTCTACAGGCACGACTGTGGCAGCTCCACCGGAGCTGCGGAGCACTGGACCCTCCGCAGGCACCAATGCGGCAGCTCCACCGGAGCTGCCTGCCCCCCCCCCGGCAAAACTGCACCCACCAATTATTCTGGCACCCTAGGCAATTGCCTAGGCTGCCTAAATGGTAGCTCCGGCCCTGCTTATATAACAAGCTTCTCGGGGCAGGGATAATTGCTTTGTTCTCTCCATTCAGCATGATGCTATGGACATAATTGTGATGGGCTGGATCACAGAAACTCCCCTGGGAGCTGCCAACTGATGTGCCAAGACTACCTCTGCTCCTGTTTTCCCTGCCAGCTCAGGACTCCAGCACCCTGTCTCACTGAGCCAGACACTCCCGTCTGCTCCAATAAAGACCCAGGGTCTGAATTACTTGCCCCAAAGCTGCAGGTTTACCTGAAAACAGCTCACAGAAGTGTGCTTGTCTTTGGCACTCAGATGCCCAACTCCCAATGGGGTCTAAACCCAAATAAATCCGTTTTATCCTGTATAGCCTCTAAAGATAGAACAAGAAGCAATTGGCTTAAACTGCAGCAAGGGAGGTTCAGGTTGGGCATTAGGAAAAAGTTCCTAACTGTCAGGGTGGTTAAACACTGGAATAAATTGCCTAGGGAGGTTGTGGAATCTCCATCTCTCGAGATATTTAAGAGTAGGTTAGATAAATGTCTATCTTTAAAGTAGTGTCTTTCCATCGAGAAGGAGGGGTTGGGAACTCAGGGAGACACAAAAGGATTCTCACCTTATGCAAAAGATATATAAAGGGTGGAAGAGAACAAAGGGGGAGAAAAGCCATCATGAAGAATCCCCTAGCTATCACCTGAGCTGGAACAAGAGCTGTGCCAGGGGAAAGAATTGTGCCCAGGTCTGGAAGGTGTCCAGTCTGCTATGAGGGCAGGGGACTGGACTCGATGACCTCTCAAGGTCCCTTCCAGTCCTAGAATCTATGAATCTATACAGCTTATGCAGGGTAAACTCATAAATTGTTCGCCCTCTATAACACTGATAGAGAGATATGCACAGTTGTTTGCTCCCCCGGGTATTAATACATACTCTGAGTTAATTAATAAGTAAAAAGTGATTTCATTAAATACAGAAAGTAGGATTTAAGTGGTTCCAAGTAATAACAGACAGAACAAAGTAAGTCACCAAGCAAAATAAAATGTGCAAATCTATGTCTAATCAAACTGAATACAGATAATCTCACCCTCAGGGATGCTTCAGTACGTTTTTTCCTCAGACTGGACACCTTCCAGACCTGGGCACAATTCTTTCCCCTGGCACAGCTCTTGTTCCAGCTCAGGTGATAGCTAGGGGATTCTTCATGATGGCTTTTCTCCCCCTTTGTTCTCTTCCACCCCTTTATATATCTTTTGCATAAGGTGAGAATCCTTTTGTGTCTCTCTGAGTTCCCAACTGCTCCTTCTCGATGGAAAGACACTAGTTTAAAGATGGATTCCAGTTCAGGTGACATGATCACATGTCATTTTAAGACTTCATTACCTACTTGCCAGCACACAAGTATACAGAAAGGATTACAGGTAAAACACAGCCATGTGCAGACAATGGTCCTAGTTAATGGGAGTCATCAAGATTCCAAACCACCATTAATGGCTCACACTCTACATAATTACAATAGGCCCTCAGTTATGTTTCATATTTCTAGTTTCAGATACAGGAGTGGTACATTTATACAATTAGGATGATTACACTCAGTAGATTACAAGCTTTGTAATGATACCTTACAAGAGACCTTTTGCATGAAGCATCACTCAGTTGCATTATATTCACTTAAATTTTTATAAAACCATATAGACTGCATGTCACAATAATGTTAAATAATGTTTAAATGGCCAATATACCCTCATGTTTGGATAAGAGATCTCTATTATAAATGACAGATCATAAACACACAGCAGGTTTTTTTTTTAAACAGGACCACAAAGATTGATTTTCCAAATCAATAAGCCATTCATACTACATTTCATTGCTTTTAGAAATCTTAGAATATTAGGGTTGGAAGGGACCTCAGGAAGTCATCTAGTCCAACCCCCTGCTCAAAGCAGGACCAATCCCTAAGATTTTTACCCCAGTTCCCTAAATGGCCCCCTCAAGGATTGAGCTCACAACCCTGGGTTTAGCAGGCTAATGCTCAAACCACCAAGTTATCCCTTCCTCTCTAATTCTATCTCTGTTTTCATATTAAGACTGGATACCTTGCTGAAGATAGGTTTTAGTCAAATGCATTACTAGGCTCAGTACAAGGACAGCTGAGTGGAATTCTAGGGTATACAGGAACTCAGACTAGTTGATCTAATGGTCCCTTCTGGGTTAAACCTATGAATTTATGAACTATACATAAAAATACACAGACAACATTCACTACACTCCTCCCTAGCAATTTCATGTACCTCTAGCTTGTGCCATACCTCTGTGCTTTCATTTTATATGGGTATAATGTATAATACATGAGTTGATTGCAGAAAAGAGTAAGATCTTTCCATGAACATTTTCAGGAATTCTGAATGAAGTGACAAATTTTCATGGAATGTTCTGATTCACATACCCCACTCCCAATAATATTAATTTGGTTTAGTTTTTTGAGAAATTAAAAATTTTCATTTTAGGGAAGTGGGGGTGGGTGAGAAATGTATGTGTTTCATCCACCCTTTTCTTTCCCCAGGGGGGTGGAAGTGGAAGTGGGTGGGGAGAGAAAAAACTCAAATTGATTTTTATATGACTTAGCAGCCTCTTGCATAAATGGAGATGTCTATATCTAGATCTCAAAAGCTGAAGTGAATGTTTTCTATTAAAGGCAAAATAAGAATTCTCACTTCATTGAAAAACACTGACAGATTTTGACCATCTCTAACCTTGTAAACATCTTCATTTTAGTAATTAGTTTAGATACTCCTACAAAGCCATTTCTGCTACATTAACATATCAGCATTTCCATCTTCCTCAGTCTTTTTGCACAGGTAAGGGCAATTGTAGTTTACCTATCCAGGTTTTTATCCAATGTTTATCACCAGAATAAGCAACCTAGCACTTCACAAAAAAAGGTCTAATTTAAATTCCCACCCCCACCCCTACATCTTATGAGGTAATGAGGACTAATGGTCTTTGGTTGCGGTCATGTTTTTTAAACCTTAGAATTTTAAAATTATTTCTTCCTCCTCCCCTGGCCAACTGGCCATCTCCTCTCTTCCTTCTGGTCTTCTGATCCCTGTCCTCTTTTTCGCGTTGGTGTTTTTAGTTGGACCTGTTGAAGTAGTGTATTTGGCCCTTTGTTCTGAAAGTCAGGAGATGGTGGTGGTTCTGATTGCTGGCAGCAATGAAGTTCAAAGCCTTGGTCTTTTTATTGAGAAGGTTACATTTTCTCCCACTTTCACAAGCTTTGTTCTTGAGATCGACAACTTCAGAAATTCCAAGGAATACAGCCACTGTGGAAAATGGTAGTGGGGGATACTTTGATGCAGTCCAGTGGAAGGGCTTGGGGCCTCTAAGGGTATGTCTACATCTACAATTTTGCAGCGCTGGTTGTTACAGCTGTATTAGCACAGCTGTATAGGGCCAGCGCTGCAGAGTGGCCACACTTACAGCAACCAGCGCTGCAAGTGGTGTTAGATGTGGCCACACTGCAGCACTTTTGGGCGGCTTCAAGGGGGGTTCGGGGAACGCGAGAGCAAACCGCAGGGAAGGAGACCTGCTTGCTTGGGGGTTCGGGGAACGCGAGAGCAAACCGCAGGGAAGGAGACCTGCTTGCACGGGGGGTTCGGGGAACGCGAGAGCAAACCGGGGAAGGAGACCTGCTTCCCCGCGGTTTGCTCTCGCGTTCCCCGAACCCCCCTGCAAACCGCAGGGAAGGAGACCTGCTTGCTCGGGGGTTCGGGGAACGCGAGAGCAAACCGGGGAAGGAGACCTGCTTCCCCGCGGTGTTGCTCTCGCGTTCTCCGAACCCCCCTGCAAACCGCAGGGAAGGAGACCTGCTTGCTCGGGGGTTTGGGGAACGCGAGAGCAAACCGGGGAAGGAGACCTGCTTGATTACCAGAGAGGCTTCCTCAGGTATGCTGGGATACCTGCTTATTCCACGGAGGTCAAGAAAAGCGCTGGTAAGTGTCTACACTTGATTACCAGCGCTGGATCACCAGCGCTGGATCCTCTACACCCGAGACAAAACAGGAGTACGGCCAGCGCTGCAAACAGGGAGTTGCAGCGCTGGTGATGCCCTGCAGATGTGTACACCTCCTAAGTTGCAGCGCTGTAACCCCCTCACCAGCGCTGCAACTTTGTGATGTAGACAAGCCCTAAGACTTACAACTTGACCTGGTAATTTATGGGGAAACCACTGTGAAGAGTAGACTATTGGAGTGATGTTCTCGAAGCTGATGTTGTTGAGAATTCAGGCTGCTGTATTCTGAACTAACTGAAGCTTCTGAAAAGGTCTGTGTACTGCTACATAGGTATAGTGGATTGCTGTAACCCAGGCCATGAAGACATAGATCACTGTGGCCAGGTTTTCATTTGCCAGAATGGGGCTACATCCTATAGCCAATTACTGGGGAAAAGCAGGGTGTTTGTTTGGTTGTTGCGGATGTAGTTATCTGAGCATCCAGCAGCAGTGAAGTATTAAAAAAAGGACCCCCAGGAGTCCAGAATAGCAAGGAAGGAGGGAAAGACACCTGGAGCAAATTACATTTTCTGTTATATCTGTCCAACTCAATTGAGTCTCCAGTGTAAATAACTTAGAATACATAGCTCCTATACAGCTTTTTAGCAATAGATCTCAAATTCAGTCTTTAATGTGTTTATCTTCACTACACCTCTCTGAGGAAGGGAAGGATCATCATCCCCATTTTATAAAAGCGTAACAAGGCACACAGAGGGTCAGACTTGCCAAAGGTCACACAGGAAGGCTGTGGAGGAGCAGGGAATTCTGAGAGTAGAATTTAGCCCCCTATTATACAGAGCAAAAACCAGTGGAAGAATCCAATGCCAAGCATTAACACTATTCATTGTTCACATTTAGAACTCAGCACTTGTCATCAAGCACTGGTATCGGAGAGGAGCAAAATACTTGCCTGTATTTAGAGTAGGAGATGAATGTGGTAATGGTTGGCAATTGTTTACTTTTAAAAGGGTGTCAACCATTTATATGGTGCTTTATTTAGGGGTGAATGTAAAGTTAAGCATGCAGTACAAATATTTGTTCTTCTCAGTTCTGGAAGAAGCAGAACCCAGAGTGAATTAAGTTTGATTTCTCTGAAATTTGTAATGAACTAAAAATACACACCAGGGCAATGACTCAGTGGTGCAGCACCTCCTGCTGGTTGTCCAGGGAATTAGCTCTTTTCAGCCAGGCGCGCCCTCTGCTGGCTGCCGTCTTGTCTGCCGCTGGCCCTGTGTGCCTCCCGGACTCCGGTGCCCTTCTAGGTGAGGGTTCTGCCCCCGACAGACCCCTTAGTCTGGGTCTCCCCTCTCCAGGGAACCCCCACCCCCTATCCCTCCTTTGCCTCAGTGGGAACTGTCAATCATCTAGCCTGTGCTCCCTGGGGCAGACTGCAGTCTGTACCACTCATCATTGGCAAGGGGGGGGGTGTCAAACCAGCTGCCTCTGCCTAGGTCTGGGCTGCCCCTCTACAGTCCTAGTACCCTTTTGTAGGTCCTCACCTCGGCCTGTGGCTCTGCTAGGCTAGAGCTCCCCAGCCCCTTCTGCCCTTCCCCAGCCCAGCCCAGCCCTAGGTACCCTCCTCAGCTTCCCAGGAAGCCAGGTCCTCCCAGGACCGGCGCCAGCATTTTTGGCGCCCTAGGCACACAGTCATTTCGCCGCCCCGCACGCTGCTCTCGCGGTTCCAGTGGACTTGCCGCAGGCATGCCTGCAGAGGGTCCGCTGGTCCTGCGGCTCCGGTGGACCTCCCGCAGGCATGCCTGTGGTAGGTCCACCAGAGCCACCTGCTGCCCCCCCAGCAAAATGCCGCCCCCCAATAATCCTGGCGCCCTAGGCGATTGCCTAGGTCGCCTAAATGGAAGCACCGGCCCTGGGTCCTCCTCTCTCATGTAGCTAGAGAGAATGTGTCTTGGCTTCTGGCCCCAGCCCTCTTATAAGGGCCAGCTGGGCCCTCATTAACCAGCCACAGCTGTGGCTGTTTTCCCAATCAGCCCAGCCTTTCCCCTGCCACAGCTCTCTCCCAGGGCTGTTTTAAGCCCTTCATGGCAGGAGTCAGGTAGCCACCCTGCTACACAGACCTTAGTTTCAGCCTTAAAGCTTTTACACTGAATGATTAGTCAGTCTCAGTAGGTTTTGATTGAATGAAAGGAAATATACAAGACTTCCTTAGATTTCTGTGGACATTAAACTACAGTAAAGATGAATGAATAAAGTGCATTGTTTTGCACTTCACAGAGTATTAAGGTTAAAATCTGTTAATTACTGTTTTCCCAGAAATGCAGTTAGATTTTAAAAAAAGGTGTTCCAAATATTTCATACATCTTGTTATCATTTCCTATACTTTTAATTTGCAAATGATTTCCTGGATTTGACCCCTCGGCTTGACTGCCTGCCCACTAGTTCCTCATCTATGGCCTCAGCAACAGGCAGGGAAGCAGCAGTATCTTGTAGTTATCTTTCTCTGATCAGCAGAAGCAACAGAAGTTGTAAAGCACCACAAACAACCAGCAAGTGTTAATGGAATTAGCCTGTTCCAGATGAGTTCAGCTCCTGGATACTATAGGGATGGGACTAACCCTCAGAATAGAATATTATTGCTAGGATGGGCCATTGGGCGATATTGCCCAGCCTTATTGGCCTGAAGGCAATATGTCTCTCTCTGCAGCAGTCCTGCCATATTCTACCAGTAAATTTTTTATGGAAAGATTAGCTCAAGCAAATCTGAGGGATTATATAAAACCATTCAACTAAGCCCAGAGCTGCAAGGCCCAAGATTTAGTAGGTGAGCTTTGTTCTGTGACATACCATACAATCCAGACTAATGAGTAGCTGTGTCACCCCTGCCCTGTAACCTAGGATGCCCTTTACTGCTGTAATTTACAATCTGGATTACTCACAAACAGCCTCCAGCATGTAAGTCACTCCCAGCTGTGTCTCTGTGTGTGCTGCAGCCAGCCTGCCACACCTTGGCTCTTACTAGCCTTAAAAATCACTACAGGATGACCCCAACACACACCCAGATTTTCCCAAAAGAGAATGTCCTGTACTGCCCAGTCCTTTCCTGGACAGTATGGATATATCGAATCTGTTATTCCTTAAGGGAATAATATGCACACAACTTGCTACTTCAAATG
Organism: Gopherus flavomarginatus; assembly: GCF_025201925.1. Taxonomy (NCBI): domain Eukaryota; kingdom Metazoa; phylum Chordata; order Testudines; family Testudinidae; genus Gopherus; species Gopherus flavomarginatus. The sequence goes on along the minus strand of NC_066619.1, from coordinate 258,798,132 downwards.
GAGTTACCCAAACACTTCAACTCGAGCACACTGAATTAGATAAAACAAGTTTATTAATTACAAAGATAGATTTTAAGTAATGAGACATAAGTCAGAAATGGTTACAAGAAAAATAAAGATGTTTACTAATGCCTAACAAACAAATTATCAGTCAAGCAAAGTTTCTCACCACATGCTCTAACAGATTACAGACCAAACTCTCAGGCCAGGACCCCTCCATCAGAGTGCAACACCAAGTTCCTTTGTCGCTTCCAATGAATTGAACGTGATAGACAAGAAAAGAGAGAGATGGGTCCCTTGGGGGTGTTTGTCCCTCCTTTTTATATTGTAAATTCTCCTTATTCCCCTGTGAAGGGGTGTCCACCCCACACAAGGCTTGAAGGGGTGAAGGTGCCAGGTAGGCACCTAGAGGAGGAGTCAAGGAGCAGGGATTAATTAAAGGAGTCTCAGCTGGACAGGAGCAGGAAGGGCCTGTATAAAGCCCAGGAGCTGAGAGCAGAAAAGGGCTATAGGGAAAGTAGAAGAAGGGAATTGTGTATGGGGCTAGAGATAAGTAGCTTATAATTATTCCCTGGGAGGAGGGAGTTTGGGCTGGCAAACCCAGAGAGGGGGAGAGCCAGAAATCTAGGCAATGCTCAGGGGGAAAGCAGTAAGGTATGGAGAAGGGCAGAGCTGCTCTGCTGATGAGAAGGCCCCTGTGCTGAAACCTGGTGTAGAGCGCATTCCCAGGCTCTTCTACCAGTGACTGGCGGGGAGTGGTGCTGACCAGATGGTGGAGCTTGGACTGCTTGGGACAGTTTGCTTTGGAAAACTTTAATACCTCAGAAGGAGAGGACTATAGTGACCTTGTTGGAGGGCCAAGTCATGAACAGGAAGCTGCAGCTCCTGGAGTGAGAGGGGCCACAGGGTGAGACAAGATGATGGGCGGAGAGACTGCCAGAGGAGTGCACAGCACCTAGCAACAGCTCTGGAATCCCCAGAGTGACTAGGAGGATGTGCCATGTGTGGTGAGTGTACCCTGTGACATGGCCTTTTTATAGATTGGTCCTATATTTATATTCTAGTCCTCTGTAATCTCTTCCATCTTCCATGAGTTTTTGAAGATAATTGCTAATGACTGAGTCAAGTCCTTAACTAGGCTAGGATGTATTCATCCATGCTTTCCACTAGAGGTACCAACTGTTATTTTTATGGAGGAATGAGGTTGGGTTTAGCATAACTAATTATGTTTATCAGAATTCATATTAGCCAAACTACTTACTACCTTCATTATAGCATCTAATTAGCCACACAACTGCTGCTGGGACCCGTCTAATTCCAGTTTTCAGTAAGGAACAGGCGGTAAGATTGCATCGTGCCTTAAGTACAGCAACTTCTAACTTCCTGATGACTTTATAGCACAACCCATTTCCAAAACATAGGTGAGTCGGTGGTTACCTTTGTAAGTCCATATTCAACAACAATTACTGCACAGTAGTATTTAACCTGGTAGCTTATGTGTAGAACAGGAAACAACTGTGGTTTCCATTAGCAAACGCTGATCTTTTGAATGGCGAGCCCTGTGCCTCATTCAGGAGTGACTCAGTGAAACAACTGCTTGTAAAAGTTTTAGTTATTAGCCTCCTATCTATAATTAGCCAGTTTACTTAATGTCTTTCAATCTAATTAGTCTTACAAAAAATGCTCAAGTCTTTTAAGTAGTATCGATATAGTGTTAGTGTTAATGACAATGAAAAACACTCAGGCCTCAATCTTGCAGCAGCTCCATGTGGATTCCTGCTGATTTCAATGGGATTCCCCAGAGAACCACCTGCAAAGGGCCAGTTGCAGAATAAAGTGTCAGATAATGCCCTTTGTTCTATAGATCTCAAAGCACTTTTGAAAGGGGAGTTCTCAATAATATCCTATTTTACTGATGGGGAAACTAAGATTCAGAGACATGCTCAAGACTATACAGTAAGTCAAAGCAATACCAAGAACGGAGCCCACATCTCCCAGCTCTGTCTGGTGCCCCCTCTATGCTTCCCAAACAACAAGTTTAGAAGGTAGACAAATAATTCACTAGATTAATATGTTTGCCAGTTTTCTGCTCTGGAAACCCAAGTTCAAGTGGTGGTTCAGGCCCTAAATAAATCTGACGGTGCCAGCCTAACTCCCATTTACTAACTATGATACCTGCCTGCTTAAAGAACAAGAAAGCTGCTTTGCCACATTAGCCACAGCAAAGGGAACTGAATTTTCCAGGACTGGCTGTGCTAGGGGGTACTACTGCAAGAAAATCTATTGACAGCTCTGGTGCTTTACATGATTCTCACCTTTCTGAGCAGAGACTGACAGACACTTAATTTCTGTCTATGTAAATCCCAGATGTGATTGTGCAGCAGGACACTTCTCCATATATAGCCAAAAATAATATGTAAGAGGAAAGTCAAAAAGGAGAAGTAAATTCCCTTGAAATCAAAGAATGAGTGGATAATATGTTCACACATGGGTGTGATGAATATAAAGTTTATCCTTGAACAATGCTAAGAGGCAGAAATTCCTGAGGAACACGGAGTGTAACTGAGGGCAGAATTTGGCCCACAAGAATGGGAAAAAGTATGAATTCTGGGAAAATCAATTTATACTACTGCTCCTCCTCACAAAAACAAAATATTAGAAGAAATCAGTACATACAGGGTCTGATTCTATAAGCAGCTTGGCACTTCTCCTGCAAGGGGCTGAGCACCCTGAGGTCTTATTAAAGTCAGTGGGAGCTGAGTGTACTCACCATATTACTGGAGAAACAGCAGATTATGAGCACTTCCTGTTGTAGGCCATGGCAGGACAGGCACACCTGCCTCAGTTTCCCCTTTAAGTCCCCAGTAACTCCATGCAAGCTTATCCTCTAGTCCATCAACACAGTTTGTTACCAAAACACAATTCAAAGAGTCCCCAACAAGAGACCCAAACATAGCCCATTTCCCACATGTAATTCTTAAAACCCCACTTTTCCCAGGAGGCACCAACACCAGCCTCATTGTTGAGTCCTTCCATATCATACTCCAGTAACTTCCACCACACCTGGGCTCCTTGTCAGTCCCCTTCTGTCCCTGTGCCAGGACAGCCACTGCAGCCCTTCCAGCTAGAGTGGAACAGTGCTCTTCCCAGCAGGAACACCCACAGCCTCTGTGCTGGGAGATCCATCTCACCAGGAGAGAATCCTTCATGCCCCCAGGTCCTATCACATCCAGCTCTTTAGTGTGGAGACATCAACTTCTCCCCTCCACTGCTTCCTTGCCTTCAGCCCTCTCCAACCCTATGCACCAGCTCAGAGCCAGCACACACCTCCCTCTGCTGTTCCCTGTCCTTCAGCTGTCTGGCCTTGGCCCTCTGACTTGGGGATGGCAGCCGGCAAACTCTTCTTGCTGCTCTCAGACATTGTCTTCTCTCAGGAACCACTGTCAATCTCCTGGCTCTGGCAGCTATCACCTCATGCCTTTCTCTAACTCACAAGGTCTCTCCTGCACTGAATCCCCCTTCCTCTAGAGCCCAGGTACCCTCTTTTAAGACCAATTCATTGGCCAAATTGAGTCACAGGTGCACTGGTCCTACTGCTTCTTAAAGGCCAGTGTCTCCCTGACAGGACCACATCCTGAAGCTGTAAAGGACATGATCATGAGATGGAGATAATTATTACCTAGAAGGATCATGTGCACCAGTTCAAGGCCAACCCACCAAGATGAAATGGCACCATAAAGGTAGTTACTTTTTGTATTAGAGTGGCACCTAGAGACCTCAGTCAGGTATCAGGGCCCTACTGTAGTGTCACTTGTGAACGTAATGGAAACTAAATACACCTAGATGATACAAGATGCTCAGCATGTTTACAAAAAAAAAGTCTATTCAAAGATGTCCCAGGTTTGGTTTGTGTACAGTGCCAAGAACAATGGGGACCTGGTCCATGACTGGGGCTTCAAGGCACTTTGCTAGTACAAATATTAAACAATAAGAGGAATGTTGAAGAGGGTGTTCAGTGCAAGCAGCAGTGCAGGATACCTTGCTAGTACATAATGGTGCTTCTTGTACAGCTGTTTGGTGCTTATTTTGCAGTCACCAGCTATGACAATTTGGGGTGCTGTCCAGACCAGTGAGAGACTCTCTGCGAACTCTGGTGCCTGACTATGCTTGGATGCTCTAGCTCGCACCTGAGCTATTCACAAACAGCCTTCTAGCATGCAGGTAACACCAGGAGAGTCCGTGTCTAGCTGTAGCCTGCCAGCCCCACATCAGTCGCTCTGGCTTCCACCACCTTGGTTACCACTTGCAGGGTGACTCAACACACTTCCAATCCCACATTTTCTCTTAAAACATGTGTCCTGCACTGTCCAGTCCTCCTCTGGATGGCCCAGATATGTTAGACCTGTTGCCCCTGTAAGGGGATCAATATACAACAGTCTTCTACTTTTAAATAGAGTTATCCAAACAATTCACAACCCTGGACTAGTTTATTTAAAGAATAAAACAATTTTGTTTAATGCCTTATCCTTGTACTCACTTAAAATCTCTTTGTAGTTAGTTTTAAATGGTTACAAGAGGAAGAAGATAAAATGCTTCATAAACTTCATAAACTAGATTTGGTTCAAGGTGAAATTCTTATCACAGGTTCGCAGCTACATTGCTGACCAAAAGAGATGGATGGGGGAGAGAACTTGGGGTGTTCTTGCCCTTCCCTTTTATAGTTCAGTTGCTCTTTGAAATGCATTTTCCTTACAGTTACTGCAGTACATAGTAAAGGCGATGACATGGTGTCTGGTGGTGAAAGAGGTTACATGCTGTTTCTTCTCACGTCTGTTTGCTGAAACGCAGATTTTCCTTCTCTGTGTTCCTCCTCTTTCTATCTGAGAACCCTTTTTACAATTTACATGTAAATTGAAGTGTACAGCCACACTCCTGTGTTTAGGATAGACCTGTTCAACAACTTTTCCCTAGAAAGGGCTTGTGGTTTGTTTTATTTTATATTTTTAACATGTGCTAATATCATACCTGGGGATTTAATAACTTTACACAAAGTTGCTACATACATCTGGATATTGACCAAGTTGTTTTTTCAAATAATATCTCACAAGGAATATTTTGTACAAAGATAATTACAATGGTGTTGAGTGTGAATGCAAGGGTGCATTTGGTCCCACCAAAACGTGAAGATTTTTGCTGGAGACAGTTTTCCTAATAAGCCACCTGCCCTTCCCCACATAGCTGTCAGGTAGTTTCAAGTGCACATTCTTAAGAAGATAGAGGCAGAAAAAAATGTTTGCAGACCTTCTGGATCCACGTAAGACCCTCTGACAGCCCCTGATCCCCATTTATTTGAAAAACCATCCTTTGGAGGTTGGCTGTTTGGGAGGGGCAAGAACATCTTACTTTCTCTTCTTCCCTATCACTACATAAACTACCTCCTATCTCCTCTTTGTCTAGATAACCAAGTATTCCCCAGTTTCCTACTGTGTTGGCTGCATCTTAGCTTTAATGGGAGCCTCTGGCTGAGCATAGATGGGCGTAGGGAAATGAGGACTAACAATATATCTGACTGATAAGACGGGGAAAAAATCGTTTGGCATTCAAAGCAAAACTTCAGCCTAGGAAAACTTGTGAACAATGTTTACATTTGTCTGCTTGAAAGAATTTAGTCTCAGCAAAGGTGCCAAGGACAGAAGGGGCATTGAGAGCACTGCTTGACCCCTAATGTTGAAGAGGAGAGGAAGCTGACTCTGCTAGGGAGAATGACCACTGTAGAGACCGACATTCTTTCTATCTGGCATTTACAAGCCACATATTTCACACAAACCTAGCCAAATTGTTTAAGGGAAAAAACATCTGTTTCTCCCAATGTTGAAGGCCTTTGAGAATATCTACACCATGGTAGAGTGTACAGTCAAAATGACAAGCTTTCTAAAGAGTTGTGTGGCACCTTTGAAATAGTCCCATAAAACTCTTTGATGCACCCTACAAAAAGTTAACGCTTCTCTTCATGCGGAGGCAACACAGAATGGTGGATAGTGAGGGGACACAATTGAAAGGTTCTGTGGGAGCATATGACTACCCCACGCCTTGCCTCTGCTTCCAACCCCGGAACCTTGTTATGTGTGTAGACAACATACACTAGCAACTTCCTCCTGCTTTCCTCCTGCCTAGCCCATTGCAGAGCTCGCAGGCATCCCTCCTGCCTGAACTATCAATCAATCTAGCAAGTGTTCAAGGCAAGACTCAGGAAATTGGGCAACACAGTTGGAATGCCAATCCCCCATACACTGCCAAGGTGGGATGGTGCTTGGGGCTGGATTGTCTCAGTTAACAAGATGTTGGAGAATTATCAATCACTTTTTGTTGGTTGGGGGATGGGAGGAAGAGAATATAACATCCCCAAATTGCCTTCTCCTTGATAGGCACATTGGAGGCAGCAGCTGTTTCAATGCATCCCCAGCACAGGTGTAAAATACAACCAGAATTTCTGCAGTTAATTCTGTGCCCTCTCAAGAAATTGACCATAATATCCGATTTGTTTAAAGCCTGAAAATCTACAGTGATTTGCTAGTATAAGTCAATATGCCAAAACAATGAAACCACAGATATACTATAATGGAAGTAAGGCATTAAAATCAGCAAAATTTTGATGTTCTTAAACATGTAACTGACACAATGTAGCCATTATGACAGGATTTCTATGTTAAAAGGCATCTCTGCTCTAGATATATGATGAACTGTACCAGTCTCTTTATCTTGTTACAAGCTTTATTGCAGACTTCACCCCGGCACATGACCATCACTTGATTATATCTAACTGTAAATCTCATGTCATTATAAAGAATGCAACTTTAATTAATTTTTCACTTAGTTAAAGGGAAGGGGCAGAGAACTAGCTGTACCCCAGAGCTCTAAGAAACAACCTCTAGAGTTTGCGTGGGGAATGGATTAATTGAGTAGCCTCTAATCTGGAGAGATAATGGGCTCAAAGTCTTGTAGGTTAATCGGTCCTGATTTTCCATATCATAAAAGTATTGCACACTTTGAAACAGCAAGTAATTGGCTAGAGATAGACCTCAGACTCATGAATGATAATGATTGAGGCACATTGGCCACTCTCTGATTGAAGGCAATGCTAATAGACACTAAACCTGCATTGGTCTAAGAAAGTACCCTCATCTTCCACTGGCTTCAGTGAAAGTTGAGGATGCTCAGCTTATCAGGAGATGCTCAATGACATGCAGGAGTCAGCTTTAAGGCTCTGATTCAATAAAGAACTTAAGCATGTGCAAATGTTAAGCATATGCTTAAGTCAAATGTTAAGCATGTGTTTAAATGCTTGACTAATTCAGAGCCTTAGTCTTAAGAAAAAAAATGTGCACAGAAATACTTAGTTTAAAAAACCCGAGAAGATTACATCATAAAGCTGGTGAAAGTATCATACAACTATACACTGAAGGTCAATTGCAGTAACATGGGTAAATTCCAGGGGTTACTGGGAAATTTAGATTCTACAGTGGAACCTCAGAGTTATGACCATCTCAGGGAGGGAGGTTGTTCATAACTGAAATGTTCATAACTCTGAACAGAACGTTATGGTTCTTTCAAAAGTTTACAACTGAACTCTGACTTAATACAGTTTTGTAACTTCACTATGCAGAAGAAAAATGCTGCTTTTAACCATCTTAATTTAAATGAAACAAGAGCAGAAACAGTTTCCTTACCTTTTCAATTTTTTAAACTTTCCTTTTATTTTTCTTAGTAGTTTACATTTAACACAGTACTGTTTGCTTTTTTTGTTTTGGGTTTTTTTGTCTGCTGCTGTCTGGTTGCCTACTCCCAGTTCCAAATGAGGTGTGTGGTTGAATACATAACTGGTGTTTGTAACTCTGAGGTTCTACTATACAGTGTTATCCCAGTATGCATAGGAACATATAACATAATTTCTGTTTCAAAATATAATAATGAAAACACAGAACATATCTCTGCTGCTGATCGATGGCAGTTGAAGCCATAAGATTTGGCATATCCCAGCTAGGGATAAATTGATATTAAGCCTACAAAACAAGTATAAATACTATGTGCTGACCTGTACAGGTTTTTATATCTGTCCCATCAAGAGAATATCCAAGCACCTTCCAGTAGAGCACATAGAGATGTGACTAATATATGACTGTGGTTCATTTTCTCTCAGCCTCTCCCCAGTTAAAAATAGTGTGTGCACAGTAGTGTTTTGGTTTTTTTGGTTGTCTGACTACTGTGCTCTTTTCTTTCTTAGCAAAGGCAAGGTCAAAGAATTATGTCTTGCACATAGAGTGCAAGGTGTTGAGGTTGCAGTAGAACTGATCAGCAAATGGTTTTCCTTGTCCCATGAAAGGTGTCTCAGTTTTTAAGTCCCCAACCCCCATTCTGCGTCAGAGCTCTTCAATTCAGAGTAGGGTGTCAAACCTAGATCTCCCACATCAGAGGCTACTGGCTGTTCAGGTGAGCCTCACACTCTTAGCTGGAGCTGTTTCTCTTTGTATAAAGGATTAAGTATTTATTGGAGCAGGGATATATGGTCAAATATATTTCCTAGCTCTCTGTTGTTTGTGTGTGGGATATAAAATAGAGGGGTGAACACAACATATAAGGAAGAAAATTACAGCTTCATAAGACTGCACACAGCCCAGATCAGGGACCAGAGTATCAGAACTCAAAAAACACTCCATAAGCACACAAGCTGATTTCTTTCTTACATGACTACATTAAGGAAAGATCACAACCATATTTCCTTAGTCTTCAGATCTGTCCTCTCTCCCCCATCTGGTGCATATTATCTCATAAAAAGGTTTATTTGTGAAAACAGTTTTGAAATACAGATAATTAAACATTTAATGAGGCATTTGATGCAAGGCTTTTCCATTTGCAGTGTGAAATCCGTTTCAGCAAGTTTTATGTCTGAATACAGAACTGATACCAGTCCTCTTCCACATGCTGCCAAACATTCTGAACTTCTGGCAAGATCATAACACGTGTAATAATGTCCTCTTCATTTGCAAAAGAGGACCAGCAATAGTCACCAATAACAATCCTTTTATAAACAGCTTGGAGGTAAAAGCTTGGAATAACTTCAAATGATAGAAATTGAATCCTTGATTTTTTTTATTTTTTTTTTTAATCAGAGCACTGAAAAGGCAACAGTATCCTCTCTCAATTTACCATTCTCAGTTTGTCCCTGAAAATATTTTCCCCACTCCTCTTAAGGTCATTTAATAAGGCCTAGTTGTGCTGACTATACTGTTAACTATAGAGACCACAAAAAGAACCTCTCTTATCTTGGATATTAAAGAAAATAACTAATAATGGTAAAATGCCATTTTACCCATAGACATTGTTTTTCTGACTGGCAGTTAACTCCCTCTCTCTGCATGGTGCACTTGGATATAGTCTTGCAATTGTATAAGATGTTTTGAAAACTCCCTGGTTAAACAGATCTCCAGTATTTTTGATCCCTACTGATTGTCATTATGACCAAATAGAACATCGTCTTCCCAGTCTAAATTTGGGACTAGCCAAAAACCACATAGTCACACCCGAGTGTAACTTCAGGATTAGTGAAAGAGTGCTGTGCCGGGGAAAAGGAAAGAATTTTTGCCATTAAAGTAGGGCAGATCACCAAGGGTGTCTTGGTGGAATTATTCTACTTCACCCTATGGACAAAGGCCCTTTTTCCTTGAGTTGCTCTCCTAACATGATTTTCCTAACCCATATGATAGTTCCCAACTAGTCTGAGGTGGGACCCAGCAATGGAGAGGTGAGTTACATCAGATGGTTAGTAGGGATGTAAGTCTGATAGCAGAAGTAAGCAGTATGTACCAGATGCTGGAAATCACTCAAGGTTGGGGAAGATGACATACACGTCCCATCTCCTGTGTACGATTGTTTTCAGAATAACAGGAAGGAAGAGAATCTGAAGATGGGAAGAACAATGCTAATACTACTAATCTTCAATGATTTAATGTAGAACTGGTTAGAATATTTTTGCCAAAATACGCTGTTTTATCAAAGCCAAAAAATTTCTTACTAAACTTTTGTTAGGAAAGTTTTTGGGTCTGGGGCATAGAGGAAAAAACAATAGTTAGGTGCAGGGGTGGCTCTGCTGTGCTTGGGACGGCAAAAAACAGTCAGGCAGCCTTTGGCAGCGTTTCTACGGGAGGTTTGCCTGCCCTGCACCTTCAGCGTACCCGCCGCCAAAACCGCAGGACCAGTGAACCTCCTGCAGAAACACCACAGAAGGCAGCCTGACTGCCACCCTCAAAGCGACTGTCAGGCCACCTCCACAGCTTGCCGCCCCAGGCACACGCTTCCTGCACTAGTGCCTGGAGCCACCTCTGGCTAGGTGATTAGGATATTGGCCTGAGATGTGGGTCTCATCTCAGTACTGTAACCCTCAGACTATGGAGTGACACACACACACAACCCTCTTCCTCTTCCCTGACACAATTCAATTTTTTTAAAGCGTTAAGAGTTTTGCTTTTGTTCCAGTGCAACTTTTCAAACCTCAGAAGTTGCCATGAAATAGAATTCTCATCCTGTGGTCAGTTCTAGCATAACTGTTTTTTAAAAAAATAGTGTGTGCTCTTCTTCTACTTGTGTTACTATAATAAA
>NC_066619.1:258754164-258786979 GCF_025201925.1 Gopherus flavomarginatus | reverse complement strand
TGCAGTTAAGTAACAGAAAAATCTACATTTGTAAGTTGCAGTTGCAGACAAAGATTGCACAACAGTACTTGTATGAGGTGAATTGAAAAATACTATTCCTTCTGTTTATTATTTGTACAGTACAAATATTTGTAATCAAAATATACACTTTGATTTCAATTACAACACAGAATACAAGATATATATGAAAATATAGAAAAACATCCAAAATATTTAATAAATTTCAATTGGTAGTCTCTTGTTTAACAGTGTGATTAAAACTGCTATTAAAAAGATTTAAAAAATTAATCAAGTTTAATTGTGTGAGTTAACTGCAATTAATCGACAGCCCTATAAAATACATTGTCCCCAAAACTTTATAATCTCAGATATCAGATTGAGTGAGAAAATTCATAAATGCCATATGCCAATACACACAAGCATATTCTGATCATTCAAAGGGCCAAAGATGCAGAAAACAGAATCTATTATTATGCAGCTGTAGCAGGTACGAGGTAGACAGACACTCAGATTTCCAAAATCCAGACTTGACCTCCCTATTCCTAAAAAAACACTCAGCTAGTAAAGAAATATTGTGCTGAACCTTATTCACTACTAAGAGACTGGCACACTATATTCCAAGGCCTCAGCCTTGTAAGCATGGCACTTCATGGTGTAGTTGTCCTGAAGGCCTTATTTACATTGTTTTACTACACCAGAATTTTCCACAAAGTTACTTGTTTATGTTTGTAAAAGTGGGTGCAGAATCATACCTCTGTGAGAAAAAGCCAGTTACTCACCTTCTCGTAACTGTTGTTCTTTGTGATGTGTTGCTCATGTCCATTCCAATTAGGTGTGTGCGCGCCTCATGTACAGTCATCAGAAAGTTTTTCCCCTAGCAGAACCCGTCAGGTCAGTTGTGGAGCCTCACGGAGTGGCGCCTCCAATGTGGTAAATACAGGTCCATGCCGACCAATGGCTCTTCAGTTCCTTCTTGCCAGTTACTCTGACAGAGTGGAAAGCAGGTGGGTTTGGAATGGACATGAGCAACACATCTCAAAGAATAACAGTTAGGAGAAGGGGATTAATCATTTTTTCATCTTTGAATGTTTGCTCACGTTGATTCCAATTAGGTGACTCCCAAGCCCTAACTAGGAGGTGGGTCAGAGTTCATAGAATCGCTTACTGGAGCATCACTCTGTCGAATGATGCATTGTCTCTGGTGTGCTGGGTAATTGCGTAATGAGAGGTGACAGTGTGAACCGAGGACCACATTAGCGCTCTGCAAATCTGCTGAATTGGAACCTGAGCCAGGAACACTGCCAAGGGAGCCTGTGCTCTTGTGGAATGTGCCATTAGTGCAGGAGCTGGTACTTTTGCCAGATCATAGCATGCCCAGATATAGGACATGATCCATGATTAAATCCTCTGGGACGAGACCAGAAGGCCTTTCATCCAGTCTGCGACTGCCACAGACAGCTGGTTCAACTTAGGGAATGGCTTTGTGCACTCAATGTAAAAGGCTAGTGCTTGTCGAATGCTCAGGGAGTAGAGCCTTTGTTCTCTACTATCCGCGTGAGGTTTAGGGTAAAAGACTGGTAGGCTGCTAACAGGGAGTTTTCCAAGGGAGTTCTCCAGGTGAAGGAGGAGCAAATACAGCATCTGTGGGGTAAGTGACTGTTTGTAGTGTGTGTGTGTGTGTGTGTGTGTGTGTGTTTGTGTTTGTGTTTGGGGGTTACTTGCTGTGTGCTGAGCTTGTGTTTGTCTGTCTGTTTGTTTGGTTGTTTGAAGGACCGTGGGCTGTGGCTGGCAGTTGGAGGCTGTGAGCTTCAAAGGAAGATTTGAAAGCTAGAAGCCTCTGGTAATTGGCTGAGGCTTAATCAGTGGGCAGGGCATTCACTCAGGCCAGGGCTTTATAAAGCTGCACACAAGCGACCAGGGAGCTTTGTGACTAGGGGCTGCTAACAGGGAGTTTCGCAAGGAAGTTTAGAAGGGGAGTGGGAAGGGAGCGGGGGTCCCTTGTCGGTTCTAACTGTGCCACTTTAGTCCCCTTAAAACCTATAAACCAATCTATATTTCAAAACCTGTTTCTTTAAACCACCCTTTCATTAATAGGAGACAATACAGGCAGAAGCCCAACAGCAGAGTGGGGGCTATCCAGTTTATTGTACTGAGTGTAGCATGTATGATTACCTGCCCTGAGTGCGGGTGGCGTACGTGTGCAGTCGGTGCAAGGAGCTCCAGGCCTTCAGAGACCACGTATGGACTTTGAAGGCCAGGGTGCTGGAACTGGAGGAGCTAAGAGAGGCATGTGGATGAGGCTTTCCGGGACACTGTAGAATTGTCTAACCTCCGGTCAGACAGCCCCTGAGCTGTTGAGGAGGAAGAAAGGCCTAGGGAAGCAGAGCAGTCAATGGGAGCACAGGGAAACCTTCCCATAGTTGGGACCCTCTTTCCAGATGGTGCTAGGGTTGCCTCTTACACTGAGGTTACCTCTCCGGGGGAGGGAACTCCAGTTTCTAGGAAAAGGCAGATGTTAGTAATGGGAGATTGGATCATTAGAAACGTAGATAGCTGGGTTTGTGATGACCGGGAGAACCGTATGGTGACTTGCCTGCCTGGTGCGAAGGTTGCAGATCTCTTGAGGCATCTAGACAGACTTATGTGTAGTGCTGTGGAGGAGCCGGCGGTCGTGGTACATGTAGGTACCAGTGACACAGGGAAGAGTAGGAGAGATGTCCTGGAAGTCAAATTTAGGCTGCTAGAGAAGAGACTGAAATCCAGGACCTCTATGGTGGCATTCTCAAAAATGCTTCCAGTTCCACACGCAGGGCCAGGCAGGCAGGCAGAGCTTCAGAGTCTCAATGCATGGATGAAACAATGGTGTAGAGGAGGGGTTTACATTCATTAGGAATTGGGGAAACTTTGGGGATGGGGGGAGCCTATACAGGAGAGATGGGCTCCACCTAAACCAAAGTGGAACCAGACTGCTGGCACTAAACATTAAAAAGGTTGTAGAGCAGTTTTTAAACTAGGAGATTGGAGAAAGCCGACTGCTGCAGAGAAGCATGTGGATCGGACACAGATTTCTCTTAGGGGAGAGTCTGACGATAGAGAATCTCCAGGTTATAGTCAGAAGCAGAGGATGGAAGAGGATAATATAAGGGCCAGATCAGATGATAAACAGTCATATAAAAAAGAATCTGGCATATCAGAAAAGGGCAGACAAATAAACAGGGACAAGTTTTTAAAGTGCTTGTACACAAATGTTAGAAGTCTAAATAATAAGATGGGTGAACTAGAGTGCCTTGTGATAAAGGAGGATATTGATATAATAGGCAACACAGAAACCTGGTGGACTGAGAGCAAATCAATGGGACACAATCATTCCGGGGTACAAAATATATCGGAAGGACAGAACAGGTCGTGCAGGGGGAGGAGTGGCACTATATGTGAAAGAAAATGTAGATTCAAATGAAGTAAAAATCTTAAGTGAATCCACATGTTCCATAGAATCTCTCTGGATAGAAATGTCATGCTCTAATAAAAATATAACATTAGGAATCTATTATCGACCACCTGGCCAGGACAGTAATAGTGATGATGAAATGCTAAGGGAAATTAGAGAGGCTATCAAAATTAAGAACCCAATAATAGTGGGGGATTTCAATTATTCTCATATTGACTGGGAACATTTCGCTTCAGGACGAAATGCAGAGATAAAATTTCTCGACCCTTTAAATGACTGCTTCATGGACCAGCTGGTATGAGAACCCACAAGGGAAGAGGCAACTCTAGATTTAATCCTGAGTGGAGCGCAGGAGCTGGTCCAAGAGGTAACTATAGCAGAACCGCTTGGAAATAGTGACCATAATACAATAGCATTCAACATCCCTGTGGTGGGAAGAACATCTCAACGGCCCAACACTGTGGCATTTAATTTCAAAAGGGGGAACTACACAAAAATGAGGGAGTTAGTTAAACAAAAGTTAAAAGGTACAGTGACTAAAGTGAAATCCCTGCAAGCGGCTTGGGTGCTTTTTAAAGACACCATAATAGAGGCCCAACTTCCATGTATACCCCAAATTAAGAAACACAGTAAAAGAACTAAAAAAGAGCCACTGTGGCTTACCAACCATGTAAAAGCAGCAGTGAGAGATTAAAAAAAGAGACTTCCTTTAAAAAGTGGAAGTCAAATCCTAGTGAGGCAAATAGAGAGGAGCATAAACACTGCCAACTTAAGTGCAAGAGCGTAATAAGAAAAGCCAAAGAGGAGTTTGAAGAACAGCTAGCCAAAAACTTCAAAGGTAATAACAAAATGTTTTTTAAGTACATCAGAAGCAGGAAGCCTGCTAAACAACCAGTGGGGCTCCTTGACAATCAAAATACAAAAGGAGCGCTTAAAGATGATAAAGTCATTGCGGAGAAACTAAATGGATTCTTTGCTTCAGTCTTCACAGCTGAGGATGTTAGGGAGATTCCGAAACCTCAGCTGGCTTTTGTAGGTGACAAATCTGAGCAACTGCCACAGATTTAAGTGTCACTAGGAGATTTTGAAATTAATTGATAAACTCAACATAAACAAGTCACCCAGATGGCATTCACCCAAGAGTTCTGAAAGAACTCAAATGTGAAGTTGCGGAACTATTAACTAAGGTTTGTAACCTGTCCTTTAAATTGGCTTCGGTACCCAATGACTGGAAGTTAGCTAATGTAATGCCAATATTTAAAAAGGGGTCTAGAGGTGATCCCGGCAATTACAGACTGATAAGTCTAACGTTGGTACTGGGCAAATTAGTCAAAACAATAGTTAAGAATAAAATTGTCAGACACATAGAAAAACAAACTGAGCAACAGTCAACATGGTTTCTGTAAAGGGAAATTGTGTCTTACTAATCTGTTAGAGTTCTTTGAAGGGGTCAACAAACATGTGGACAAAGGGGATCCAGTGGACATAGTGTACTTAGATTTCCAGAAAGTCTTTGACAAGGTCCCTCACCAAGGCTCTTATGTAAATTAAGCTGTCATGGGATAAAAGGGAAGGTCCTTTCATGGATTGAGAACTGGTTAAGAGACAGGGAACAAAGGGTAGGAATTAATGGCAAATTCTTAGAATGGAGAGGGGTAACTAGTGGTGTTCCCCAAGGGTCAGTCCTAGGACTAATCCTATTCAATTTATTCGTAAATGATCTGGAGAAAGGGGTAAACAGTGAGATGGCAAAGTTTGCAGATGATACTAAACTACTCAAGATAGTTAAGACCAAAGCAGATTGTGAAGAATTTCAAAAAGATCTCACAAAACTAAGTGATTGGGCAACAAAATGGGCAAATGAAATTTAATGTGGATAAATGTAAAGTAATGCACATTAGAAAAAATAACCCCAACTATACATACAATATGATAGGGGCTAATTTAGCTACAATGAGTCAGGAAAAAGATCTTGGTGTCATCATGGACAGTTCTCTGAAGATGTCCACGCAGTGTGCAGAGGTGGTCAAAAAAGCAAACAGGATGTTAGGAATCATTAAAAAGGGGATAGAGAATAAGACTGAGAATATCTTATTGCCCTTATATAAATCCATGGTACGCCCACATCTCGAATACTGTGTACAGATGTGGTCTCCTCACCTCAAAAAAGATATTCTAGCACTAGAAAAGGTTCAGAAAAGGGCGACTAAAATGATTAGGGAGTTGGAGAGGGTCCCATATGAAGAAAGATTAAAGAGGCTAGGACCCTTCAGCTTGGAAAAGAGGAGACTAAAGGGGGATATGACAGAGGTATATAAAATCATGAGTGATGTTGAGAAAGTGGATAAGGAAAAGCTATTTACGTATTCTCATAATACAAGAACTAAGGGTCACCAAATGAAATTAATAGGCAGCAGGTTTAAAACAAATAAAAGGAAGTTCTTCTTCATGCAGCACACAGTCAACTTGTGGAACTCCTTACCTGAGAAAGTTGTGAAGGCTGGGACTATAACAGTGTTTAAAAGAGAACTGGATAAATTCATGGTGGTGAAGTCCATAAATGGCTATTAGCCAGGATGGGTAAAGAATGCTACCCTAGCCTCTGTTCATCAGAGGATGGAGATGGATGGCAGAAGAGAGATCACTTGATCATTACCTGTTAGGTTCACTACCTCTGGGGCACCTGGCATTGGCCACTGTCAGTAGACAGATACTGGGCTAGATGGACCTTTGGTCTGACCTGGTACGGCCGTTCTTATGAAAATGTCCTGGCTGGAGTGGAATTGGGATGCAACCTTCAGGAGAAAGGCTTGGTTTGGTCTAAGATGCACCTTGTCTTTATAGAAAACGGTGTAGGGAGAGTTAGGGGAGAGGCACCTCTCCCCCAGCCATGGTAGGTCTGAGCAAGGCAGGGTTGGGGTCGGGCACGTCTCCCCCAGCCACAGCAGGTCCGGGGCTGGGCTGGGCTGGGCTGGGCTGGGGCCGGGGGAGAGGAATCGCTTCCTGACGCAGCCTTCTGTGCCTGCGTGGTGCTTAATAGGCTGCTGCGTGGCCACACAGCTTAGATGGAACTTAGGTCACCACTACTTTTATTGCATAATTGATTACAAATTATTACTTATTGCAGATTTGATTTACCCTCTCCTTGATGCTCTGTTAAAAATGATCTATTGATAAGTAGTATATTAATTGCAATAGCTAACTAACTGATCAATTTGTTGTATGATTGATTCATTGCTGAATGGTTCCTTTTGTTACTTCAATATACTAATTCAGTGCTCTGCCTTCTACCTCATTACCATACCCACTGCACAGACCTCCACTGCTGTGTCACCAGTGACACCTGCTAACTGATTTGCAACCTAATTGACTCATTAATCCTGGGTTGCCTCATACTGACTCAGAACACTCCTCTGTGTCAGCATTACTCTCTGGATAAAAAAAATTGGCTAGCTGATGTGTCTCAAAATGTAACTGTAAAAAGGGAATCATCATTGAATGGCTGTGTTTCTAGTGGGATCCGGCAGGGATTGGTTTGTGGCCCTATGCTATTTAACATTTTTATTAGTGACCTGAAAGAAAACATAAAATCACCACTGATAAGATTTGCAGATGACACAAAAATTGGGGGAAGTGATAAAAAATGAAGAGGAAAGTCACTGATAGAGTGGGGTCAAGCTAACAGTGTGTTTTAATCAGGTTAGATGTAAATGTGTACATCTGAGAACAAAGAATGTAGCCATGTTTATAGGATGGGGGACTCTACCACGAGAAGCAGTGACTCTGAAAGAGATTTGGGGGTCATGGTGGATAATCAGCTGAACACAAGCTCCCAGTATATCACTGTGGCCATAAGGGCTAATGCAATCCTGGGATGCATGAACAGGGGAGAATAAATCAGATTATGTTACCTCTGTATTTGGCACTGGTGCAACCGCTACTAGAATACTGTGTCCAGTTCTGGTGCCCACAATTCAAGAAGGATGCTGATAAATTGGAGAGGGCTCAGAGAAGAGCCATGAGAATGATTAAAGGATCAGAAAATATTTCTTAGAGTGAGAGACAAAGAGCTCTATTTAGTTTACCTGAGAGAAGATTAAGGGATAACTTTATTACAGTCTGTAAGTAACTACACTGGGAACAAACATTTAATAATGGGCTCTTTCATTTAGCAGAGAAAGGTATAACATGATCCAATGGCTGGAAGTTTAAGCTAAACAAATTCAGACTGGAAATAAGGTGTAAATTTTTAACAGGTGGAGTAATCAACCATTGGAACAATTTAACATGGGTCATGGTGAATTCTCCATCACTGACCATTTTTAAATCCAGATTGGATGTTTCTGTAAAAGATGTGCTCTAGGAATTATTTTGGGGGCAGTTCTATGGCCTGTATTACACAGAAGGTCAGACTAGATATTACCAGGCATGAAATACAGTTTACCATTGCTGGAATAGTTGAGGGATATTAAAATATTTATATCCCCCTCATTCATTTCACTCCTGCTAAAGTACGTGCCCCATAGCCTGAAATCACACACAGGAACAAGTAAATCTATTCAGTGATAGTATCACTAACACACAATGTCAAACTGCCATTCTAGACACAACTGCTTGAAAATGAAAGAACATACACACCCCAGATGTTACCACTATGCCATCTAGCGTTAGAAGCACACCACTGCAGCTCATTGTACACATCAATCTAGCATAAAATTCACTTGTGACATGGGGAATCCAGAAGCTAAATCTGACAGCAAAGACCATATATTACTGCTCCCCATACGAAATCTGGCAATTACAGTCTACCCTGGTCGCTTGTAGGCTGTAGGAAATACATAGCTTATCCTTTCTAAATTACAACCACTGGCAACAAACATCTTTCTCCATACACACCCCAGAATACAGTTACTACTGGGCCCACGTTGGTAACTACTGGTTTATCCCATCCCTGTTATTGATAACCATCATCCTTCTACCATCTTATTCTAAAATAGCAACAATTGAAGTGAATGGTCTTGTGTTGTATCCCTTATTCCCTTTGCTTGGCCTGTATGTTCTGTACATACATTTTAAGCATTTAAGTATTCCAGTGAGTTTGTGCAGTGCTCAAATCAGGCTAATCACTAAAGGGCCAGATTTTTCTCAGTGCTAAGCATCCAGCTGGTTTGGATTTTTGAAAGAGCCCAACAGTTTACTGATGTCGTCAGTTTCTCAAAAATGCTCAGCTGCTATTGAGTCTTCTGGTCCCTTCCTATAAAACATTTAAATAGAAGCTAAAGGTGCAGAGATCTTTTGAAATCTGGCCCAAAATAAATTAGAGCTTTAAAAATTAATTTTTGTTTACTTAAAGGCAGACAGAAGCAAAGTGCTTCATCAGAAAGCAATCTACATTTCCTTGAATTCCTCCCCTTTTTGGGGGCCTATAATATAAGGGGAGGTGGTTGCTGTTACTCAGAGTTTTCAACCCAAAGCTTTTGTAACTTTTACTCTGTGCGAGGTGGTGTTAGAAAATAAATCAGGGGAGACATGGCCCTCCGACCGATAGATGGCTGGCACAAACAGGACAACATAAAGTTTAGCTTTCAGTGAAAGCACTCTTAGTCTCAAGCACTTACACACATCTGCAACAGGTTACTAGAACATCCCCCCTTATTTATTCATTAGTAATACAATGACATGCCCCTCAAAGAAAACTTGTTAAGCAAGCAGTTTCAAGGGTCAAGCAAGATGTTTCCTTCTGATTATTGATTAAGCGGGTGTGGTTTTTCCCTCAGAGTTTGCAGCCTTGAGACCCTGTCAGACATTCCTGAGGGCACAACTTGTTCTTCTAAAATGCACATAACAACTTCAACACAATTCTTATCAGGAAGGATGCAGGGCCAAGCTGCCCTTTCTGTGGCACCCAAAACCCCCTTCCCTCCCCTCCTACCTTGGTTAAGTCAAGTCTGCTGCATGGCCACTCTAGAGCCTGCTTACTTGGCTGCTTTTAGCAATAGTGGTTTCAAGCACTTTACTGGTTTGCCAAAATCTCCCCGTACAGTTGCAACAGTTGGATTTTAGAACATAGCTTGTACCTCACTTGTGTCTCCACACACTTCTAAAGGCCTTGGTCCTAAAAGCTTAATATGCTAGAAGCAGATTCTCCCATTTTTTAAATGGATTTTTTGCATAAACAGACCCATAACCAAACTAAGAACAGGCTTTTGCCATCTACATTAGAATCTAATTTTGCATTAATTTAGTTACTTCACAGATCTCCCGCTAGGTAAGATATTAGGTATTTCAGAGAAAATATATTTTGTCATGTGTAAAAGATGGAAATAGATTGAACTCATCCCCAGAGCTTCTCTAGACCATCTCTTTCTACTTCATCCCCAGCAAACATCTGCTGTAATAGGTCTCTGCATGTTGTTCTCATCTCAGCTGTATGAACAGTCCCATAGCACTCACTCTCTCCACAGTGGCACAGTGGGTGCTCTCTGATGGATGCTAACAGTTTACTTAGACAAGACAAATAAATCCTATAGGCAGCCAATCTACAGACCAAAGCACTATCAGACTGCAGAAGAAATTACTACCTACCCTATTTTCTGATGAAGATGTGCGTCTTTGGAAAATAGGGCCTAACTTCCCGTACCACTCCCCTAAAGGAAACCCCATTCTCCTCCTAAAGGTTCTTTTCTTGAACATATGAAATATTGGTAATCATCGTCTTCACCCCACCCCCTTAAAAGTCCTTAACAGTTCTTACAGGACACAGACACCCACTTTAGAATGGCAGAAAAGGATCTTGAAAGCTATCACTGGACAGCATCACATGATGAGAATTGTCATGAGAGTTTGCTATTTTACTTACTGAGAGGACTGTCATTCACCAGTGTTATTAGTCAATATAATAGCAAGTTGGGTCTCTTCATATTTTATTCATTAGGTTCTTCCTCTAGGATGGTAGCCCAGTTTACTATATTTTAGGATTTTCTAGTTGTATACAGTAACGCCTCATTTAACGTTGTAGTTATGTTCCTGAAAAATGCAACTTTAAGTGAAACGATGTTAAACGAATCCAATTTTCCCATAAGTTAATGTAAATACAGGGGTGGGGTTTAGGTTCCAAGGAAATTTTTTGGGGGCAGACAAAAGGCATATACTGTACAGTACTTTACTGTGGTAGGGAGGTGCCCCAGCTTACCCCTATGACTCAGTTGCTGGGGGCGGGGGGTGCATTGTCTGGGAGTTGGGGTGAGAGAGGAGGCTCAGGGCTGGTGCAGGCAGGAGGTGCAAAGCACATACCTAGGGCAGCTCCTGTTTGGTGCAGGGGGTTTGCAGGTGGCTCTGCACAGCACAGCACTGCCTCCATGGCCACGAATCTGGGAGCTTCTCCCTCTTGTCCCAGCAGGCAGGGCCACCCAGAACGCAGGGGCTTTAGGGGTCCCGGCCTGCAGCTCTAAAGCCCCTTTTGGAATGCGGCCCTGCGAGCACAGACCGGAGGACTCAAGAGGAGCAGGGGCAGCCATCCCAGCAGCAGCCGGAGAGAAGCGGTGCGTTCCCCTTCAAAGCCAGCTGGAGAGAAGCGGCACTTTGAAGAGGAAAGTGCTGCTTCTCTCCGACCACTGGCTGCATGGCTGCCCTGCTCCTCCTGAGTCCTCCGGTCCATGCTCGGAGGGTCACATTCTGAAAGGGGCTTTAGAGCTGCAGGCCAGGGCCCCTGGGCCCTCTTAGCCCAGGGCCCTGCAGCCCCTAAAGCCCCTGCATTCTGGGTGGCCCTGCCTGCTTGAGGGGTGAAGCTTCCCTGCTCGCTCCCTTCCCAGAAAGTCCTATGTGCCGCAAAACAGCTGTTTGGCAGCAGGGGAAGTGCTGGGAGGGAGGGGGAGAAGAGAAACCTTGTGCAGTGCTCCCTTGTAAAGTCAGCCAAAAGACATAAGGGAGCACTGCACAACTTTAAACGAGTATATTCCCTAATGGAGCAGCGACGTAACTTTGAAACAATGTTAAGCGGGAGGATGTTAAGTGAGGAGTTACTTAGAGTTACAACAAAATCAGAGAAGTCATCTAGGTCTAAACTACCAGATTAGAAACCCATAATCAATGCCAATAATGAATTTGATGGAAGCTGAAGCCCAGAGCATTCCTACACTCCACTATCCAAGGATCAATCATAGGCAGCACTAGTGTCTCTGGCTAACATGCACTTACTAGTGCTATCAGACTCAGTTTAAGACTAATTTCTATGGGTAATAAACTTAGCCACTTTTCACTAGACTAGGGAAGAGCTACCCTCCACCAGCCAGCAGAGCTTTGCTGGACTCTGCACAGCATATATTTCCCTCCCACCTCCTGTAGGTCACACCCTCCAATTGCGATAAGGGAGCTACTAGAGGTTGGGCTAGGAATAGTTTACTTATTGGATGGCAGGGAGCCTCAATAAATGGTGACATTTCCATTAAAAAAACCAAAACAAACAAACAACAAACAAAAAAAACCACACCACCACCACAAGATAGTAGAACCACCTGTAGTGAATAACTCAAAGTAGTTGTTTTCAGTATAATGACTGATCATTTCCTTGATATCACATTTGGTTGTTCAGAGAAGACAGACTCCACTACCACAGAAAACACAGGGCAGATTCAATGCTATAGCAATCCCTCCAGGTCATGTTTGAAGAACAGTGGTCACTGCACTATAACTGTAGGTAGACAACTGCAGTATATAGCCAAGATTGTTAGCTTGGCACTTGCTCATCACTCTTCACTTCAATTAGGTGCACACACACACCCCCTTGCAATTTCCTGTCTTAAAGTTCAGTGTACAAAGATACTGAAAGATAGGGAAAGGCCCAGTAAAGAATAGCTGATACAAAATAAATATTCCAGAACGCTACAAGTTGGCTTTATATCAGAAGACAAAAGGTTGTTTAATTGTAACTTCCAGATACTCAACAGCTTTCCGTTAGAAAGAACCACACTAAAAACTATTTGACAGTGAAAAGTTTCCATGAAGGTGAGCAGAAGCAAGACAGTGGGTTTCAGGAGCAGAAATGCTTTCTGTGCTGTCTAGCAAGAGCCATTAGTGACAGTGTGAAAACCAGGTAAGCTGGAAGATTTCCACAAACAAGGCAGCATCAACTTTTTTTGGTAGTGGTGGGGGGGTGGAGAGAAGTGATTGATTATTAAGATGTGAACAAGATTTAGGAAAAAAAAATCCAGCTATTTAAACACTTCAAAGCTGTGGGTAGTGGCAGTTTCATTTTTGGCCACTAGGGCTCATCATGTATCTATCACTTCACACCAACACTCCACAGATAACCAAGTCTTCCTCTGCTCTGCTAACACTCAGAACTTCAAGTCACATCTTAAAGCAAACTTGACAGTGAACTGTGATATCAATCTGAACAGTTTGTTAATAGCTCCACTGTAACAGGCTGTGTTTCTGGAAAGCGCAGAAGTGGCAATCAGAAAACATGTACATTGGTTTGCAAAAAATCACCTCAAGTCATAACAATGATTCACTTGGTTTAATTCCTGTACTGAAAGTGTTATAATTACTGCAAATTTGTTTACATCAACTTAATTCTTCTCTTTAGGAAACAAATGTATCTTTAAACAGAAGCCAAGGTTCTCCCGACATTGAAATGACCAGACAGACACATTCTCAGTTGTTCATAAGATAACGATGTTTCTGGAGCGAGAAAATGCCATGACAGTTATTTGTAAACATTAAACCGACAACAGTAAGTACATTAAAATCTCACATTTCCATTCTAAAATAACCACAAAACTTTGACATGAAATACATAAAGAGTTTATTATGTGTGTACGTACCCCATTTCATTATGTGGAGGAGGAAATCTGAGGCAACAGTTTGGTGCAGTACAGACAAGCAACGTAATATACAGTAGCTGCACACAGCTTGATTTGTTTTGAATCACAACTAAATATTCCTACTCTGACAATTAGTACAGAAATGTTCTGCAATTAGAAAAAATGAGAAGTATTTCTCTCATGCTGTACAATTTCACACGGACTCTGTTAGAAAATAACTGATCATGTTTGAATTTTTCATGCCAACTTGTTCGGCTGTTGTCTCTGGAATGTTCAGCACAAAGGTTAAGTTCCAGACATAATTTAAGTGCTTTTCATGTGCAAAAACTGTCACTGGCTAAAGCTTTCAAAGTACATTTAATTACAGATATGAACACCCTGTAAAGATATGAGGATATGATAGAAGACCCAGAGGACAATAGAATTTTTTTTTCTTTTAAAGAGAAATGTTATGTTCCACTGCAGTAGTTCTAGTCCCTGATGAGGTCCTTCCAAGTAGGACTGTTCACTTGTAGGAGATAGACCATTCTTTGACAGAAGCATCATGGGATGTTGTTACCAGGGTATGTTCATCCAGCCATGCCAAGCTGCTTACATGATGTAGCCTATGAGCATCTGTGCAGATGGAAGGAGATAATACTGCATTTTAAAAGACTCAGGTTATTATAGTCATCTTAGGACAATATTTTTATTTTGGAAAAAAAATTCAATTAAAACCTAAGAATGGCCATACCGGATCAGACCAAAGGTCCATCTAACCCAGTATCCTGTCTTCCGACAGTGGCCAATGTCAGGTGCCCCAGAGGGAATGAACAGAACAAGTAATCATTATCATCATCAAGTGATCCATCCCGTCATCCATTCCCAGCTTCTGGCAAACAGAGGCTAGGGACACCATCCCTGTCATCCTGGACAATAGCTATTGATGGACCTAGCCTCCATGAATTTATTGAGCTGGTTTTTGAACTGTAGTGCACAAAGTACTTGTAAAAATGCAATTGCCTGCAAAGTGTACTTACTGAATGGCAGTCTTGACCCATAGAACAGTTAGAAGGTTAAAATTACATTACAGGGGGTACGCTAGATGTCTCCACCCCTATCTAGAAGGGGAAATAATTGCTAGTGTAATTCTGACAGAGAGAAAGCACTGTCCATATTTTGAGAGAGACTAGTAATTCTCAAAACTAAACCTCTTTCTATGAAAGAGGTGCACAACCTACCTGGTATCTTGACTCTGGTCTCCGGGTCACTTAAGGTCCAAACATAAACCATCATGTCCATGCCTCCGGAAGCAAAATGTTCATTGTCTGGAGACCAGGCAAGGCAAACAATTTTTGCATGGTGTCCATAGAAGATGTTATGTTCCTATTTGGGAGATATTGGGAAAATGGCGTTATTTTAAAGACTTCAAGTAGCTGTTCTGCTACCTGTCATATTGTCCCTCATTAACAGGAAACAAAATTTTAACATGTTGCTAGAACAGCTAAAATGTATCTGTATACCCCAGGTACCCAGTAAAATTCTAAGCTAAGTGCCCTTTACATTTGAAAATCATGGTTATTGCACAACTCTGTCACGGGAGCCATTTAAAATTTCCATTTTATTCTACTTCTATTAACATCTGAAAGGAGCTAACAGAACTCAAACCAAAATGGACCAAAAATGGTAGGACTGGATGTTCAAGTTTTAAGCAAACACCAACTGGAGATCCTAGGACTCAAATGTCCTGCTCAGCTGTAGCACAAAAGGGGTTATATGAAGCCTTTGAAAAGTAGCTGCACAGTAGGTGTTTTGAGGAACAACTCATACTTGATGGTGACCACATTACAAATGGAATCTTTCTGAAACCCCCTCTTCTGTCCTTCAACCCCCGCCAGCCAAGTTCCCCACAGACCAGGGCAAATCGAAGTAGCACCAGCCTCTGCCATAACAGATGCAAAACTTCTACAACTTTCTAGATCCACAGGTCCTCCACATGCAGTGTAACTCATCCAGTACGCTAAGTGCCCAAACAACAACTGTGTGGGTGAAAAGAGACACTACGCTCTCAAATCAACTCAGACAGAAAAAAGGATTAAAAAAAACACACACCACACACACCAAACCAACCAACCACGGGCAAGCATTTCTCACAAAAATGATCACTCCATATCTGACCTCACAGCCCTTGTGCAGGTTCCCTTTGAGGACAACACCTCCAAAAAATGAGCCTGGGAACTTAAGACTGATCCTTGGTGTCCAGTGGAGTTTAATACAGACAGTGGATCTATGGCTCATTACAGTTATCTGTAACCCACTAACCCTCCTTTGTCCTGCAACAATAGAGATGTTAACTACCCACGGTCACCTTAAGTTGTCTTTTGAATGTGGGTTAAATACACATGCAGTTTTAGGACTAGTAAACACTTTTGTTGGAAATCACAAGTCAGATACAGCAATTCTTACCGCATAGCCATCAGCAACACTGAAGACAGTGACAACTTTGTTTGCATCACAAACTGCAAGAAAGGCACCGTCATGAGAATATGCCAGGTCAGTCACAGGACCTTTAGCTTGCAAGGTCTTCTCATCGATTTTCAGAGAGGTTCCTTGGATTGAATATAGATGGACATTCCCATCCTGCAAGTTAATAATGGAAGTCAAAGCTTTACAACAAAAAGTCAGGAAGGCTATAAAGTTAGAGGATCATATGCAATTAGATATTTCTCCCTTTGGAAACAAATACATAAAAATCAGTATTTTTAGAATATATTGGCCATGTCAAATTAAAAACATGCTGCTGCTTTAAGACATGAGAAGAGTTTTGATAAAAGCTTAACTATCTAGGGAGAAGATCTGTGGTTAGTATACACTCCTCAAGAAGTGGGAAAATCTAATGGAAAGAGGCCAGAAGATAGCAGCTTAACAAAAAACCCCAACAGCACAACTTTAAATAAAAAGCAAAAACATTAGTACACTGCCAACTTTGATACCTTGGTGCAGCAATAGCTAAGATATTTAATGAACAAGCAAAACCAAAAAGCTTGCAACCATGGAATACTGTTCCAGTGCTCACTAGAGAGTGTATCCTTACCAGTCCTCCCACTGCAGTGGTACCACCTCCTGGGTGAATGGCCACCACTTCTGGTTCATAGCCAGGGTCCTCAATTGCAAAACACTTCTTCTTATTCTTCATCAAGATGATCTACAAATGCAGAGCAATGTACCATACAGAACATTGGTTCAAAATGCTTGACAGGCTACAATGTCTCACCATACACACTATGCTTGTCAGCCACAGTAGGAGTTACTACTTCATTGATCAAAGGGAGTATCTAGATTAGAAGTATGAGACACCTATGCCTGGCAACTAAGCTTTTTCTCCTTTGAGCATTTGCTGGTGCAGACCACCTTCAATCTACAAACTGCAAGCAGTCAGGACACGCTCTTGCATACTGTTAGCTGAAGTCCATTTAGTCACAACAAAAGAGGTGCATGAAGGAATCTAGCATTTCAAGCAATGCCTACTATCTTTCACAGTACTGTCTTCAGTTGGGAGGGCTGAGTTACAAAGTACACATGCTGTTGATTTCAACTGCATCGTCCGATCTATTTGTTTTTAGTTATGACTGCCTCTAATAGGAAACTCTAGCTGGATAGGAAAATGAGCCTTTGCACATGAGATTATAAAAGTTCAACCCACATCTTTATTAGTCAAAAGCATTACAAAGGAATGCAAGCATGGGTAGCAGGTGAACCCTGGGCTCGGGGAAGCAAGTGGCCAGCTCACCCTTTCTGCCTGAGGCCCCACCCTGCCTGCCAGAGCCCAGAGGCCTCCCTCCCAAAACCCCCGTGCTGGGGCCGCCTGGCCCCCACCCCAATAGCCCCAGCCACAGGGGAAGAGCCCCCTGCAGCACACCACCAGGAAGGGGTCTGGGGGCTGAGCGTGGGTGAGGCCATGCAACACTGTTTGGAGAGGCTGAGTCTTCCCCAGCCTTTGATACCCATCGTCCATGAACGCCAAGTGTGGTTTTAAACAGACATCCCTAAGAAACAAGGATCTTTGGTTCTGCAGCATTTGAATCATGCTGAGAGCTTGAGTAATCCTCGAACTATTGTAGAGTGTGCTCCAACAATAGCCAAGCGATCCATGTCTATGGTGCCAGAAGGTGATAAGCAAGCTGTACACCAAAGATGGATACAACAGCATAAGTGGAGTAGCCTACCAAAGTAATGAATTTTCAGGCAAGAGACTAAGGAGAACTGGTCCCTGTTTCTGTATTTTTTACTACTGACAAATGTCTTAAGACTGTTATCCTGACCATATCCAATATAGTTATCAGCGACTAATGATTCTGTGTTTCTTATATTAGCTATAATCTTCCTTCCAGTTTTTAAGAAGATGTTAAAAATCTATTGGGATTTTGGTTTTAAAGATATGTTCTTATGTAAGGACATCTGTCTAGTCACTGTATGAGCTAGAAGGTTAGATATGTATTTGCTCCTGCTCATTAACAGAAAAAGCTACCTTCCATATTTAAAGTGTTCACACACACCCACCAAAAGGAGGAAAACAAATTAAAGAAGAAACCAACACTGCTGTAATCAGCACTGGATTCAAATTTCAGGTAGATTTTCATATTGACTCAGCCTCTTTTGGCATCATTAGAGGAGTATGGCTACATACAGTTCAGGCACTGATTTAACAAAAATTAGTTTTTCCATCAATTTTAAAGTTTGGTACAACCCCGTAGCATGGATGCAGGTACACACTGATACTGGTGTAATGCATCCACAATAGAAGTCTGCTCCAACTTAAAAATAGACAACAAGTGGATTAAAAAACAAAAGAACCAAAGCAGAACCCCCCCCTGTATTTAGACAAGTCTTACACCAGCAGATTCTTTGATTTAGTTATGTTTGTACAGAATTTAAAAATAGTAAGGTGCTATACAAGTGCTGTTACCATGGGCTAATATTAACAGCTGATCCACATTGACAGCTGCCTCTACCAACAGACTCCTCCACTGAAATAAGTTTTAGAAATTTGTTAGCGTACCAATGACATACTCAGAGCATTAAATACTGTATAGGTTACACAGGGCACATCTACACAGCAACCAGACACCTGCAGCTGGCCCATACCAGCCGACTTGGGCTCACAGGACTTCGAATTCCACACAGCAGTGGAACAGCTCTGCAGTCCAAGCCTCACAAGCCCAAGTTGGCTGGCCCAGGCCAGCTGTGGGTGTCTAGTTGCTGTACAGACATACTGAGATATCCTGATACTTACTTGTCCAATGCATATAACTACTGTATATCCACCAGGACCAACAGCTAAACATTTTGGTTGAACATCCATTTTTACAACATCCTGGCCACTGAAAAGAAAAATACAAATGGCTTGCGTCTTTATTTTATTCATGTACAAGTCTCAATTCAACAGTCAGCCATTGAGAGATCCTTGAAAAGTAATGAAGAAATTAAATCTTCAGGTCTGCAATATGCAGACAGTTCCCTTAGCTAGCTGTTGAATATCATTTCAAGGTATCTAAATTCACAATCATGATCTACAGCTGGATTCCAGTCTTAGAAGTTAGGGCTTCTCTATATGGGGACACCTGGGAAAATTAACCTGATTTAAAAGTTTACAGTGGATTATTTTACTCACATTAAATCATCATGTGGATACTCTGATTCAGAATTAAAGTGACCTTAATTAATCTTCAGATAGATATACTGGGTAATCCTAAAAGGACTCGTCTCCTGAGGAGGCAGGATTGCCATAACCACAGGGGAAAGAATGTTTTCCAAAAAGAATCTTAGATCGTGTTTTCTTCTTATACAGTGTACTATATAAAGCCACGTAAGAACAGAAGCACGCTCTCAGATATATCTATATAGTGAAGACAAAACCCTACACAAGTCATGCAATACAAGACACAGATACATCTGATGCTTAAGAAATAAAAATAAAATCAGAAAATACTATCTAAGAAATTAGTCTCATGTATGTAGAAAAAAATTAACTGATTTTCTATTGTTTCATAAATAAAACAAGTTGGGGATTGCAAGCATTTCTAGGATTTTCGTGGTAACTTGAAAAATTTGCACAAGTTGTATGATGAAGCCATTCAGCATCCCACACTATACCGGTGAAATTCTGTTTTCTTTTAAAAAAACAAAACACACACACACACACACAACCAAACACCAAACCACCCACCCCATATATACATAACAACCAAATATGGTAGCTTCACTAACCTGTAGTCTCTCTTGGTTAGGCTAGTATAACGCACAGTGTCATCCATACTGCAACTGACCAGCTGATCCAATTCATCCACGGCCATTCTAGAAACCTGGTTTGTATGCCCTTTTCCAGAAAAGTCATCATTCTCCCCAGTTTCGGAATCCCAATAATGTGAGAAGTAGAATTAAGGAAATTTTTCTTAGAAGAAGTGTGCGCGCGCGCTGGTGGTGGGGTTGCAGAAAAAAAACCTAGGACTTCCAACTCCCAATACCAGATAACGAAAACACTGACTCAAGTATTCCATAAAGGAACTAAATAAAATATTTGAATAACCAGTTTAGAACAGTAAAAATGTATTGGCAAACAACATATCATTTAGTGTTAAGTCTCAGTGCCTAAGGAACACTTTCCAAGAGGGATACGGATATAAACACTGTATCTGTACTTTTCTTAACAAGGGACTAGTCAATCTGGTATGTTATCACCATGAGAGCTTCTTCCTCAGCAAACCTTCAAGTTTGTGTCATATATTTGCCAAAAAGATAATGCCGGTAAAGTGTGCATTATGTTCACAATGAGCATAAGCGTATTATACATCACATGTTGTTTAAGGGAATGTATAAAGAAATTGTAGAAATTCACATTTGCCTGTTACAGAAAAAGCTAGTAGGGTTCAGCTAAAAAAACCCTCGCAGGATGACCCTCTGACAACACCCTATGGGGAGATCTAGATTGCATTCCACGTTTATTGCTCCATGGGCCAGTGGGAACTGGAATTATTATATAATTAATAGATGTGCAAATTCTCTGGGAGTTGGGGGCCTGATTATGCTTGAGATACTGGCTAGACAAGGAACCATAATGAGTGGGTGACAGTCTTACCATGAGGATAGCAAAGAAATTAAGGCTATGATAAGGTGGTGAGAAACTTGCAGCTCTGAGAGCAATGCATAAAGCTAGGCTTATTACTATATAAACCCAGAGGCAGAGCAACAAGGAGTTCATAATCTTTTCAGTTTAGGAATGACTTGATTACCTGTTCTGTTCACTCCCTCTGAAGCACCTGACATTGGCCACTATTGAAGACAGGAGACTGAACTGGGTGGACCTTTGGTCTGACTCAGTATGGCTGTTCTTATGAATGTTAATAGGGATTCATGTAAGACTACTGTGGTATCAGGAAAGCAAGTTTCTACAGAGAATGGTAAAGATTACAGATAAGTGCCATGTTAGTTACAAGTTAGCAGGAATTTGGTTCAGCAATATGATTTTATTCAGGAATGTCAGAGGAAGTTATCTTGTCTTCAGTAAAGTGATTTTAAAAGTTCCTAGAAAGTAGAATACCCATCTCAAGGGGAAGTGGGATTAGAATAACACCATCTGATCACCAGAAAGGATATTAATGTGTCCATCATGACTTCCAGAGTAAATATAGGATTTTCCACCATTTTTATGCACTGTCAGACACTGAATTGATTTACTATGACCCTGTGAGGGAATATAATTAATGGGCAATTCATTTCTCAGTTATTCAAACTAAAACAAAAGCAATCTGTTCACAAAGTATCACCACACATTTTGGTTTTGGTCTTTGTTCAATCTCAAAATTCAAATGACTAGTTGTCTAGGTCTGTTTCAAGGAATCAATACACATAGAAAGTGTTCTATACAAATTCTAAAGAATTAAATATTCTGTAATATGAATAGTCACACACTTATTTTTGGATGAAGAACCCTTTAGGACCCTTTCCATGCGTAAGTGTTATGTTCCATCATAAACAAGTTCAGTTTTTACAAGATGGTTAAATATGGTCACCTACATGTATTGGTTGCCAGAATTACAGTAACAATAATAAAAAAAAAAAACAAAAGAAATCTAGGACACAGGTTTCTAGTTCATGTAAAAATATAAACTCCCATGGGATTGCTTTGTCACCCCGCCACATAATTCCTATTATTAGAGCTTGACTGCATAGTGAACCATATTTCCATGTTCACAACAGTTAGCACTTGCAGGATGATGAAAGATGCTCATGGGTGGTATTCTAACTTCGATTCTTTTAGTGCAATTTTAAGCATGTTTAAAAACTAGTGTGGAAGTAAGCTCTCTTATTAGCATAATTAAGATCATTACTCACCTACACATTTGCACAAAGTATAACTACTATATCTGACTGCTATGACTCAGGTGTTAGCCAGTGATATACTCAGCAATATCCAGGCTTGATGGTTCAAAGAGATTTCTTACAGCCACATTTTAATGGAACAGTTACTATTCCCAAACAGATTATTGCTAAAACCAAACTATGTGTAGTAGAAGGTCTGCTGCAGCGTGATCAAGGTCAACATACCTTTATGACACGTAGAGGCTTATTTGGGTTATTCTTATCCAAATAGTTAATGTAACCAGAGAGGGAAAGGCTCAGTAAATGGTCCTTCTGCCACAAGCAACCCAACTGCTGATCCAGAACATTTGATCCCATGTTAAACGTACTGACAACAGAGTTAGCACCAACATCCCAGATTTTAGCAGTTTTGTCTCCAGAAGCAGAAAGCAAGTGAGTGCTATCAGGGCTCCAGCTAATCTGTAAAAACAAGTACCTGCCTTAGTATACTGACTGCACTTTCCATTGACAACAGTATAAGATCTTGCAATACTAAGTTAGATATTTATTGTGCTGCAGTTATGAAACACACAAAAAATACTTACAGCATAAATGCCTCCATCATGAGCCTTATTTCCACCCAGAGCACAAACTTTCTCTCCAGTCTTCCCATCATAGACAAAAATCTTTAAACAAAAAACCCAAAGCACATCACATAAGCATACTGTACAAAGTAACAGACAATTAGAGGAAGCTTGCACATATACAATCTCCAAAATGTATTATACAGCTAACTCTTTGCTGCAGGCATTAAAGTAACTTCGTAAAGGTCAAGTTAAGGCTTCAAGACAAATGCATACTTGTACATTAAATATTTAAAGGTCCCAGAGGATGTTAGGGCATTCTAAATAAAAGCAGCAGGCTGTTCCATGCAGGAATTCTGACATCTGAAATACTGGGAAGTATTATGCTTATGGCTCTTACTGTGATAGCTGCCATTCCCAGCTAGTCACTGGAATCTGCCTATATGCAGGACACTAGCCATGGCAACAGCGGTGTTGTCATTCTTGACCTCCTTAGCCGATAAAAATGTATAGAGATAGGCTCTTACCTAGCCATTTTTACTGCACCCACCTTCTCAGCCAGTGCAAGGAGTCTAGCAGTGGAAGCACCAGCACACTTACGTGGTGGTACAGGATCAAGCCCTTTCATAGGGGATTTGAGAATTTTTGGATATTTTCCTTTGAGCCTGAAGAAAGCCTTGCTGCAAAAAGCTGTAGGCAGAGGTATCATCCCCCCAGCAGATAAGTAGCCTGCACTGGGGAGGAGCATCAGGAAGAGAGAAACAGGTACAGCCCGATAGGAGCAGCACCAGGTTTTTGTAGAACAGCTGCTGTTGCAGTTGTATCATGGGAGGATAATGACAGTTCTTAAGTCTGTTTTCTCACAGTAAAGAGAATCAGTGTGTAAGCTGTGGAACTGCTCCCCAAAACCCCCATCCCCCTCAAAGACTGTGTAACTCACAATTATTCCCCTCCCCCAAGTGGATATTGATGTGGCAGCTCATTTTTACCTGGCCATCTGCACTAGATGTAGCAAATCTGTTCCCATCAGGAGAGAACCTCACACAGTTAACGAAACGGCTGTGGTCCTGCAGGAGACAGCAATTAGCACCCAGCCAAAAACAGAAAAGCTTTAGACATCTTAGATAAAGTTACCTGATCCCCATGAGACCCATTCATTTACAGTGAAATTCTCAAGCAAGAGGCTCTCCACCCTACTCAAGCCACAGACTGGCTGTGAGGGAGAGGCATACAGAAGAAACATCTGCACCGTCCAGCACAGGTAAGAATGGAGGGTGACAGAGGTGGGTCAAGAGCAGCCAGAGGATCCATGGCTCTGCAGTTCAAATAGCTTTAATGCAGGATACAAATCAGATTAGGAGTAATCACCATGGCTTTGGTTAGGAGGGAAGAGCCCCATCCCATTCAGGATTGCTATTTTGTCTCCACCTCCCCCCTCCCAAATCTGGTCACTTCATATGCATAAAGCCTTAGGAATCAGGCTTATGCAAGTGAGTTGAATTCCACCCATAACAGTCAGAAAATGCATGCATTTCATGCCCAATGTTTACAACAAACTTTACTCATTGATTTGGATTTTGCTAAAGAAGCAGTTAAGGAAAGCTGAACTGTCTGAGTTTGAGTTGCCCATACACCAGTCTAGCCACTATAAGTAATCATTTAAACCTTCAGGAGTTTGTTCTCAAAGAGGATTGTCTACACTACAAAAAACCCAACAACCTTGGCAGAGAGTGTCTCAGAGTTTGGGTCAGCAGGGTAAATGTTTCCACTCAGGATCTGAGACTCTCCCCCACCTTGCCAGGTCTGAGTCCAGGCTCCTGCCAGAGTGGGAATATCTACACTGCTGTTTTCAGCTCTATAACACAAGCCAGGGTTAGCTGACCTGGGTTCCCAGACTCACTGATGGATTTCCCTCCCCCTATGCAGTGCAGACATACTGTAAGAGCGCCAAAAAATAAGAAGTAGCTTCTGAAGTTCAAACGTATATTTGGTGGTGATACCACTTTACTGATTGTGGCACTCAAAACTGTTCTTCTGCTAAGTCTGGAATGGACAAAGGACTAAAAAACACTTAACTAAGGGTTTAAAGTCACCTTAAGGCACATGCAAACAATAGGTTTCCAACTGCCTTAAAATTAGTTGCCCAGTTTAACTTTTCAAGAAGCCTTACTAGTATGGTAGGGACTGCAACAGCGCTAAGTGGCAAGGCCTACCCAAAAGAAGACAGGCCCCCAAGTAATAAGGCCAGGAGACTCCCTAAGGGATGACATAAGAGATCTGAACAGTTTGGATATAGTCATTCCATTTGGTTTGTTTTTTGGAAGGTCTCATGTTGCACAAGTGCAACACAAACCAGAAATTAAAGCTGACTTGTTATTTTCATAGTCCAGACATAAAGTAACAAAGGATGAAAATTAGATTTGTAATTTCAATTTCATTTTTAAAATAAATCAGTAGTGATTTTTCGAGACCTAGGCTCACATTTTCAAAGCTGCCTCAAGGGATTTGGATGCCTAATTCCTGTTAAGAATTGAAAATCCAAATCCCTTAAAGAGATTTAAAGATTCCAAACCCCTCCTGCACCACAGCTTTCCCATCCCCTGCCCAAACTGGCACTGCTGAAAGTATTGTTAAAAAGCCATGGTAGAATATTTTGAGATTGGACTAAATGAAGCAAAAAACTGCTTCTCACGAAGGGATACTGAACATTGTTACACTTCCTACAAACCCACAAAAGAGTAATGAAAACCAGCACAAAAAAAGATGTGAGATGACACTACATTTAAAATTATACTGTTTTGAAGAACTAGTCTAGAGAGTTTCCTTTCTAACCCATCATTTGTTTTGTTTTTCTGAGTTTAAGCTAGACCTTCAATTATCCTCAACCATGGCTACTCAATGCTAAGTAGATTTTAAACTGGAAACCAAGACTGTGTTATGGAAATGGGCTGTATCACAAAAAAGTAAGAACTGTGAAGACTTTTTCGTATACATCCATACGACTTAACACAGAGAGACATAACATAACTTATGTGCAGAAGGAGAAAAGTATGTTAGACTCACGCTTATTGTAAACTTGAATTTGAATGGCGGTCCCTCAAAGAAAGCACCACAATTGTCATCACTGCCAGTTACTATACGATAGGGCCTTGTTTGTTTTATATCCACGCTGTTGATCACCTTGTTGTGCCCAGAGATCTCTCCGACTGAAGAGCCAGTATCCCACAGGAACACTGCTCCAAACCTATTTTAGATGACACAATACACATAGTCCATAAAATAAAAATTACATGAAGGCTAACTCCTTAAGCATCAGTAATCGGCATACTGAGTGCACGCAGACAATAGAAATTAGGTCATCTAGTTAATCTCATGCAAGTGCAGCATTGTTCCCTAAAGGATATTCAAGTCCTTTGTCTAGGAGGCAGAGTCCAAAAACTCAAAAGAGGATGACATCTGCCACATGTACCAAGCAGAGAAGCAAATACACAAAGCATTTTAAATTTAAAAATATCCTTTGGATCTCATTTTAAGGGATCAACTACTTAAAGCAAACTGAGAGGAGCAAGTTGTTGTCCCAGGTGGATAGTTGTTACAAACAGATAATGGATAGTATGGAAGGCTGGAATATAAAACAGCATCAAGTCCATCATATATAGGGTCCTACCAAATTCATGGTTCATTTTGGTAAATGTCAGTCATACGATTTTAAAAATTGTAAATGTCATGGTTTTAGCTATTTAAATCTGAGATTTCACAATCTTGTAATTGTAGGGGTACCGACCCCCCAAAAAGGGGGGGTTGCACACTAGGTTATTGTAGGAGTGTTTGCAGTACTGCTACCCTTACTTCTGCACTGCTGCTGGCGGTAGTGCTGCGCTCCGAGCCAGCAACTGCTGCTCTCCAGCTGCCCAATTTTGAAGGCAATGCTACCGCCAGCAGCAGCACAGAAGAAAGGATGACAGAGTATGATATTGCCACCCTTACTTCTTTGCTGCTGTCAGCAGAACTGGGCCCTCAGTCAGTAGTACAGAAGTAGAAGTGGCATAGTATGGTATTGCTACCCTTACTTCGATGCTGCTGCTAGCAGGGTTCTGCCTCCAGAGCTGGGTGCCCAGCCACTGCTCTCTGGCCACACAGCTCTGAAGGCAGTGCAGAAGTAAGGACGGCCCCCCTAAAATAACCTTGCGACCCCTCCACTACAACAACTCCCTTTTGGTCAGGTCTCTCAGTTTGAGAAATGCTGGTCTCCCCTGTGAAATCTGTATAATAGAGGGTAAAAAGCACACAAGAGACTAGATTTCACGGTCTGTGATGCATTTTTCATGGTGAATTTATGTGATTTAGACCAGAACAGTTGACTATTGCTTTAATGTCCTCTAGGTATATACATGAATTCCAACTGCAAGATGTTAGTAAAGAAATTAGTAGCTCACCTATGCTGAACACCACCTAGAGATTTCCAAAATAACTTACTGTAATGTCAGAGACACAGTTCAGTGAGGGACAAGAACTACTGAGTGACTAGAATACAAATCTTAGTATACCAAAGTGTTGGCAGTTACTATATCAGAGGCATTTAAAAAACAAAACAAAACCCGAAGTTTAGTTAATAACCACAATGCACTAATAAAACAAGTTTTATTAGAACACATGAAAAATCCTTTGTCAGCTCGTGTGTTTTTAAAACGGTAAAAAATACTCTGTCACTAATGTAGTTAAACAAGCTCTAGACAATCATTTCAGCAAGTTTCTAAAATCAAGCTAGATTTGCTGGAAGTGCAATATGATTCGTTAGGAAACCTTAATAACTTGCTCTATTATTTAAGTTTTTTTACTTCTGGGCATTTTGAAAGAAAAACAAAAATAGGTACATTGATATGGAAGATACCATACACATTTCTTCAGTACCAACCCTTGGGACATTAGCAAACAAACTAATGCAGGAGGTGTCTCCCCAAAGAATTAAGTTAGGAGTCAATATACAGTAGAATCTCAAAGATACAAGCACCAGAGTTACGGGCTTACTGGTCAACTGGACACCAATCAGGCAGCAGCAGAGACAAAAATGCCTTGGGGCTTTAGCCCTGGGCCATCAGCCGCAGGGGGTTGGAGAGGTGCACGAAGAGAAGAGGAAAGAAGTTTGGGGCTTTAGATGTGGGGGTGGAGGGAGGTAGTGCTGGGGCTTCAGCCACACAGCTCCATTCCCAGCTTCAGCCCCAGTGCTCCCCCCACCATAGCTAAACCCCTGACTTGTTCCCCACTGAAACTGGGAGCAGAGCCATGGGAAAACCCTGAGCTACAGCACCCCCTGTGGGACAGAGGCTGGGAACAGAGCTGCAGGGCTGAAGCCCTGAGCCCCAGCATGCCCTCTGGGTCTAATGCCCTGAGCTCTTGTGCTCTCATGGGGAAGAAGCCTTGACCTCTCCAACCCCATGCCTGGAACCCTGAACTCCCCACCCTGCAGTTGCAACCGCACCCATTCCCGGGGGATGAAGTCTATAATGTCTTGTTTAGAGTTATGGAACATTTCAGGGTTACAAATAGCCTCCATTCCAAAGATGTCCATAACAGAGGTGCTATTGTAACAGCCACTCATATGGAACAGTAATTAGTCTTAAGATGCAGAATGTGGCCTTTGCCTGGAGGCCACTCTTGCTGGATTGGTCCCCATCTCCACAGGTCTGCCAGTCTTTTGTACTGGCAAGTGTACACATATACCTGATTGAAGCTATACAATGGGCACTTTTAGCCTGATAGACAAGATTTCAATTGGTGGTGTTCTTATTGCAATTTAAACCCCAAAATGAAGTTGTGCTCATGTGGAAGATGCAAATATAAAAAAAAGTGTGATTCTCTCTCCAACAACACATTTTGTAAACATTTAATGTTCTGAGATCTCTGCAGTTCTCCCCGCTACACAACCCGCCCCCCGCAAAAAAAGTCAAAAAAAAACCAAAACCAAAACAAAAACACACCTCACCACACCCTGTGAACAAAATGGGCAATCTTGAATTGATTGTATGCAGTGTCATAGCCATGTCAGTCCCAGAATGAGAGAGACAGGGTGGGCGAGACAATATCTTTTATTGGACCATCTCACCCACCTTGTCTCCCTAATCTTGAATTGATGCCATTTAAGAAGAGGGAGAGAAAAAAATAAAAATGTAGTACTGCTCTAATGGCATTGTGCTTCCCCAGTGAATAAGCTACTAACAGTTCTGCAGCTGTCAAATGCTATGTAAAGAGTTTTGCTACTAAACAGTGATTCTAGAAGTCTAAACAAGGAGTGTGATACACATTTCGCTTTGAGGAGCTTAAAGCTTTCTGCATCACTGATTTTGTTTTGTTAGGACAAAACAGTTTACAGTAGATTGAGAATTACTCACTTCTCCCTGCCTTCCCCCACAGCGGCAAGCCTCTTGCTGTCTTCAGTCCAGGCAATATCCTTGATTTTTCCTGCAAATGGCTGATATTCATACTTCAGTAGGTGTTCCTTCTGTGTAGTATCCCAAATTCTAAGCTTTCCAGAGACATCTGTCATAACACAGTAGTACACAACTATCACTGTTCCAGCAGGTATCAAATAGTCACGTCTCAGCAATCTGTCACAGTAAAAATTTTCAACCATACTGATCACTAGTGCTAAAAACCTACCATCATACGCCATTATACAGACTAAGATTCCTAAATAAAATTGGATTCAATAAGCATTAGAAATTGGAGCTCGTTAAAAACATATGCAAAGTTCATCATGCAGAACTGATGATTACAAGTGTGTCCGAGATACGCAGAGCAGATCCGCTCTGCGTACAACAGTCAGGTATTTGTGCAAATAGGACCTTTTAGGTCTCCAACCACAAGCATAAATACCTGGCCTACTCTCTGCATGCAGAACTTAAATGCACATGTACAAAGTTTAAAAGCTGGATTGCTACCCAAAAGTCAAATAAGTGTATTCAACAATCGTCGTCCGTCATCTTCAAGGGATCGCCAATCCATGAAAGACAATTTCAAGTGATCTGTGAGTCCACTGATGGCTGAGGAGGCCTATTCTAGAGCCACAGACTCTTCCACATTGCAGACACATTTCCAAGCAGATGGGTGAGACTGGGATGTTGGTTTGAGCCCTGGCCTGCTTGGTCAATCCTGTTTTTCCATTATTCAACAATGGTGATGTCACAACAGGCAAGGGATACAAGTTTATCCTTTTTAGACCAGATCTCATACTTATGCTTAATATTTCTGAGCTTGCATTGTCAGTTGCCTTGAATCAATTACCACTTCTTCAGAATACTAGAGAAGCATGGAACACACTTCAGTTCAGAGGAAATATTGTGGTAGTGTTAGTCACAAGTTGTGACGCTCTGTACCTCAGGCAGGGGACACCTTACAACCCCATGTTCATCTTTATAAAATGATTGTGTATCCATTGCAAAGTTTGTCATGTCAGATGTCTTCGGAAGGCTCATGATGCACTGAGCATGGTTGTTATAGCAATGTTCTAGTAATGTTAATTTCACGTATATAATTATGAGGCTGAAAATGTATTCTCATAAAGCAAGCCCAGACAAAAATTCCCCAAGAACACTTCATCAGGGCAGGTATGGGACAAACTCAGCCCAGCCTCACAGGAACCAAGGACGCTGGCCTAGGCAGCAACAAAAGAATCTGTTAGCCTCTCGAAGGAGTCATTCACCTTCCTTTGGCCAGTTTGGAACGGTGATGAGGTAATGCTCACCTGACTCCGAAGGGGGGAGGGGGGGCGGCGCACACAAAGCCAAGAGGAAAGAAACGACATGATAAAAGGGAGACATTTGCCACGCTCTCTCTCTCTCTCCCACCTACATCTACAGACATCACACCAAACAATTGAAGAGCTGATCAAAGAGGAGAGCCTGGCTGAAGAGCAGCCAGCCAGCCAGCCTGTGGTGAGAAGCATCTAAGTCTGTAAGAGCACTCCAAGTGTTAAGATCAGCTTCAAATGTGTTTTGCTTTTATTTCATTTGACAAAATCTGACTTAGGGTTTTAAGTCAAAACATATCTTTATAGTTAATAAATGTTTATTCTACCTGAAACAGTGCATTTGGTATGAAGTGTGTCAGACGTTCCCCTCAGGATAACAGGACTGATACATATCAAATTTCTTTGTTAAACTGACGAACTCATACAAGCTTGCAGTGTCCAGTAGGCATAACTGGATACTGCAAGACAGAGGTTCCTAGGATTGTATCTAGGACTGGAGATATTGGCTAGTGTCATTCAGTTGCACAATCCAAGGAGCAGCTTACATGCCAGAGGCTGTGTGTGAATAGCCCAGGAGTTGGGGTTCCTACAGCAGAGCAGAGAGAGGCTGGCTCTCAGAGTCAAGGATTGCAGTGATTTAGCAGATCACCGGTCCAGATAACACCAGAGGGGAACATCACGCAAGTAGAACATTTTGTAATTCAGACAGGTTTAGTCTTTTGTAATACAAATAATTTACTCTTTGCCTTTTTTAAAGGCCTAATATAAAAACGCACAGTTTTGAAAAAGTTTGCATATTAAGGACAGAAGGTAGTAATCTATTCCACCCACCAGAATTCAGCTTGTGTATTTAACATTATGTGTATTTAGATGGTCCTCTTCAATACGATATCTGGCCCCTCACAACACCCATGACGTGAGGTAGGGACTGATCTCTATTTTACAGGGAGGGAAAGAGGCACCAGGTGGATTAAGTGTTTTTTCTAAGAATACCTAAAAGTTAAATTATTGAACCTGGATTCAAAACCATTATTCTTGAGTCCCAGGCCTGTACCCCGACCCCTGAAGTATCATTTGAAGACAACATCTACATTCTCAGAGAGTAGTTGTTAATGGCTCCCAATCCTGCTGGAAAGGTATAACAAGTGGGGTTCCGCAGGGGTCTGTTTTGGGACTGGTTCTGTTCAATATCTTCATCAACGATTTAGATGTTGGCATAGAAAGTATGCTTATTAAGTTTGCGGACGATACCAAACTGGGAGGGATTGCAACTGCTTTGGAGGACAGGGTCAAAATTCAAAATGATCTGGACAAATTGGAGAAATGGTCTGAGGTAAACAGGATGAAGTTCAATAAAGATAAATGCTAAGTGCTCCACTTTGGAAGGAACAATCAGTTTCACACATACAGAATGGGAAGAGACTGTCTAGGAAGGAGTATGGCAGAAAGAGATCTAGGGGTCATAGTGGACCACAAGCTTAATATGAGTCAACAGTGTGATACTGTTGCAAAAAAAGCAAACCTGATTCTGGGATGCATTAACAGGTGTGTTGTAAACAAGACATGAGAAGTCATTCTTCCGCTTTACTCTGCGCTGGTTAGGCCTCAACTGGAGTATTGTGTCCAGTTCTGGGCACCGCATTTCAAGAAAGATGTGGAGAAATTGGAGAGGGTCCAGAGAAGAGCAACAAGAATGATTAAAGGTCTTGAGAACATGACCTATGAAGGAAGGCTGAAGGAATTGGGTTTGTTTAGTTTGGAAAAGAGAAGACATGATAGCAGTTTTCAGGTATCTAAAAGGGTGTCATCAGGAGGAGGGAGAAAACTTGTTCACCTTAGCCTCCAATGATAGAACAAGAAGCAATGGGCTTAAACTGCAGCAAGGGAGATTTAGATTGGACATTAGGAAAAAGTTCCTAACTGTCAGGGTAGTTAAACACTGGAATAGATTGCCTAGGGAAGTTGTGGAATCTCCATCTCTGGAGATATTTAAGAGTAGGTTAGATAAAAGTCTATTAGGGATGGTCTAGACAGTATTTGGTCCTGCCATGAGGGCAGGGGACTGGACTCGATGACCTCTCGAGGTCCCTTCCAGTCCTAGAGTCTATGAGTCTATGAGTATTTTGTTATTCCTCCCCCGCATCATTTCACTACTGCTGTGGTAGCAATGGTGGGAACACTAGCATAAGAGGTGTGCAGGTCTCTTTTCCCCGGGTTATCTAATTCAGCTCAGCAATATCTGGGGGAAAATGCAGGCATGGATGCTTCTCAGTGACACTTAAGACTTAATGCACAATTGCTTCAAATTTAAAAGTTTTTTTTTTTTTGTGGTACAAAAGACTCACACAGCCTGAGATACTTAAAGGTTAAATGTATGCTTTTGATCTATGCTCAGTGGAGTGGTGAGTTACTTACAGGTTACATACAAAAAAAAAAAGTTCCAAGGGAAGACTTTGACACTACAAAACAGTTCAAAAATGCGTATGTGGAGGACCAGTGCATGGCTCAGATGCCCCTGCTAGCAGACTCACTAAATAACGATCTGTGCGTAGAGCAGCTTCTCCAACCAGACCACAGTTGACAGAAAATGCAGCAATGATATCAGTGTTTGTGTGTGTGTGGGGGGGGGGGGGGGGAGAAGGGGGCGGTGCACGCACTACTGTTCAAAGTCCCTCAGAGTGGAATTTTATATTTCCAATGCCCTGCCTATTAATAAGAATAAAGTAGATGGGCACTTGGGCAAAGTGAAGTATCAACATAGAACAAACCCAGAAGTGCTGGGTTTGGGGCAGGGGGACACTACACACAGTATTTTAAAAAGGAACCAGTTTGACAATCACATGGACTGGAAGCCAGCAAAACCCTGCCTTTGATA